>NC_085977.1:10917465-11226144 GCF_910591565.1 Cydia splendana
CAACGCGGCTTCATCTAACATTTGTAGGACCTCTTCTAGTCTATCTAGGCATTCGTCTGGATTCCTACCAAATATTAACAAATCATCGATATACACCGTTGCCTTGGTATAACGAGAGGAGCCTAGAATGCGGTTCATCATCCGCTGAAAGACAGCCGGTGCGTTGGCCAGTCCGAATGGCATTCTATTAAATTCAAACTGACCGTCGGGTGTAACGAACGAAGTTAAATGTTTGCTTTGTTCTGCTATAGGTACCTGATAATATCCCGAGGCAAGGTCTAATGTTATAAAGTAAGCCTGACCAGATAAGCGAGCAATTTCGTCGTCAATGACTGGCATTGGATATCTTTCCTTTATTGTGGACGAGTTTAACTTTCGGTAATCAATGCACATTCGTAGACTACCATCAGGTTTCCGTACAAGAATGATGGGACTGGCATACTCCGATACAGATTCTCGGATTATGCCAGCTGCCAGCATTTCATCAATCATGTTACGAACTTGCTCTCTTTCATGGTGGGACAGCCTATAAGGTCGAGACGCTATAGGGTGTTGGTCATTTAACTCAATAGTCATTTGAGTAACATTTGTGCATCCTAACTCTCCTAAACTAGACGCGAAGCAATGTTTATATTTGTTTAGTAACTGTAAAAGCCTATGTCTGTGCTCTTCAGCAACTTTCTCACCTATCCGAAGTTGAGACTCTGTTATATGATTGGATTCTACACACTCAAGTATTGTAGGGGACTGCGCAGTAATTCGGTTCACCAAAGCTACCCTTTCGACACGACATACAGTGAAATTTTCCATCATCAAACAGGGGCAGCAACATGGGGTCACGACTACATGAACAAAGCCCTTATTTACAGTATAAAGGCCCCCAGTTAAAAAGAATTGCTGACCGGGTTTGCCTACTATACTTTCCCTAACCATGATGCTCCCACTAAATTTGTCTTCCGTGACAGCTTTGATTGACGCAGGACCGTACAGTTCGATATCATTGGCAATCGAAATTTTAACTATTGAGGAAAGATTTGGCTCTGGCTGTGGCATTTCATTTCCAATGTCTATGAACCGTAAGTTCTTACAATCTTTGATAACTATGATTTGAGGCAACTCGGTGTACGACTGCCCAACTAGAATAGATCTGTCAAGGAGATTATCTTCCACTACTTTACAGGGGACGTTGGCTTTAACACCATCTATGTCGATATCGAGCCGTATTTCACCAATGGATTTCACCAATCCGTTTCCAAACCCTTTCATTATAGACTCTACCTGATCATATACAATACCCAAAGAAGAGACAAAAGATTGTTTTGCAAGGGTAAGTTCACTGCCAAAGTCAATAAACACTTCCATCGATTTACCGTTTATATGAGCATTCTTATAATATTTAGCGTTACCTTTCTCTGATGCACACAATGACCGGACCTCGGGGGTTTTAGTAGACTTATTATCAGACTTTCTACTAAAACAGTCCTCAGGTTTATGACCGACCTTGTTACAATGATGGCATTTGAGTAGTGGTTTCGGGCATTGTAGGAAATGATGACCTTTCTCCTTACAGTTAAAACAAAATGGGCCCTGTGGCTGTGCCTTATTTTTAGCACCTTGACTATTAGCATTAGAATTATCAGACCAACTTTTGTTTCTCATTTGTCCTCGATCTGGGTTACTTAATTCTTTATTACTGATCAAAAATTGCAATAGTTGTTCTGGATCAGAACATCGCACGGCCACAGCGCTCGATTTTGTGGTTCTGTCGGTTATACCGTGAATTATACAATCTACAGCCTTCTTGCCGCTAAGGCCGCACTGATGCAGGAGAGCCAATTTTTCATAATAGTAAACCTCTATTGGTTCGTTAAATTTGCTCTTCCGCTTCAGCATTTCCTCCAAGATTTGGCCATAGTTTTCCTCACACGGAAATGCCTTGACCAATTTCTCTTGCCATTCAGGCCATGAGTACAATATGGTATCTAAACTCTCGTACCCCACTTTGGCCAAACCTTGGAGCTTTTGCATAGCAAAATGTATCGTAGTTTTATCATCCCATCCGTATACAGCCGCACATTCATTGACCTTTTTCAGCCATACTATAATACGTTGATTTTTAGAAGAGGGATCAAAATTTGGGAGAATGTTTTTATGGTCTATGCCTTTGTTTAATGTATGCGGTTGAGATGATAAATTATTTCTAATAGAATTAACTATTTGTGCTACATCATCGGTAGAGAAGTTGTGGCTCCTTGACCTTCGTTGCTGTTGCTCGCCATCACGACTGGTACCAGACCTCGCGGTATCAGTGCACTTGGTGTTAATGTGACGACTGCGAGATCTACGAGATGAGCGCCGTCTATCCTCCGACAGTCGTGATCGCGCCCGACTATCGCGATCCTTTTGTAACTCGCGTTGCAAAGTATCCAATTTAGCGCGTAAATCTAGCAACTCACGTTCACGTCCGTGCGACCTACTACGAGTATTTCGGGTACGTACTGTGCCACTTCGACGACGGGAACGGCTGCGGCTTCTTCTTTCCACACGGATGTGGCTGCGCTCCCGACGTGGAGATCGCGCTGCAGATGTTCGACGAGAAGCATCATTATGACTGCTTGGCGTTTTCAACCGTCTTCTTTTGTGGCTTGGTTCTCCATCGCCAATGTCACTCATGATTTACACCTCAAAACAAAAACATAATAAGTATTAGGTCATATTAGTATGTCTCAACAGTTTAAAATCGAAGTATTAGATGGGTCACAGCAATGGTTTAACCAAAACAAGGTGATAATAATTAATAACGTAACAATGTGGGTAAAGTTAACTACCTTAACATTATAATAGGGAATGAGAAATAAAATATCATCATCATCATCATCATCATCATCATCATCATCATCATGGTCATCATCATCATCATCATCATCATCGTCATCATCATCATCATCATCATCATCATCATCATCACCATCATCATCACCATCATCTTCATCATCACCACCATCATCATCATCATCATCACCACCATCATCATCATCATCATCATCATCATCATCATCATCATCATCATCATCATCATCATCATCACCATCATCATCATCATCATCACCACCATCATCATCATAGGGGTCGGCAAACCGCGGCTCGCGAGCAGGACACGTCGAAGGTACAATTGCGGTTTTTTGAGCCATACAAAAACAAAATTACACTTGCCACGTGCTTCTTAAACTACTGAAAAGAACACTTGTGGCTCTTTAAGCTACATATATTATTGCTGATTCTTTTTCCTAAAAGTTTGCCGATCCCTAGCCTAACTTACCCTTCGATAAAGCATTAACCAAATCATTTATTATTTAAAAAGTACCCTAAATAGTAATATCAATAATTCACTTTCCTTGTTGCTATCATTTCTTTAAATTGAACTACAAGGAATTTAAAACGAATAGTCGAAAAGAAATAAATATATAGTAATAAGGTAAGGGCGTGTACTTACGCAATTTAGCGTTGGTTATCCCAATTTCTGATATGTTGTATATCCTCCAGATATTCAGTAAAACAACTCAGTACTTGAATTACCCTTTATTCAACTGCCACTTAGATCTGCACTTACACTTAAGCATACACACTCTTAGGTACTTCAATCCAAGACAAGTAGTTGTGGTCACTTCCGAAGTCAAGCAAAGAATGACTTGCCAGCCCACTGTTCGGTCCTTTTAAAACCTCCGTTCGGTCACGCCACCTCTCGGCATGTGCCCAATGTTGCCAGTATTAAAATGTAATTGGCGCGTTTTATTAATGTTACCACAAAATACATAATTTTAATCACGAAACCCAACACATTTAACCTCCTCTGGCCGGATGATGACGTCAAATTATCTTTATCACTCAGTATGTACGGAGTCCAAACCTGTATTTTGACATGAGACCTCAGCCTCACATTGTTAAAGTAATATGCACGGTGTGGCCTGTAACATGAGCAAAGAATTAAAACATAGATTGTACTCCTCAAACGGTGACACTTTTGTTCAACAACTTTTAAAAATTATGAAGTATTTAGACTCCCTATTTTTCGTACAAAATAAATATTATCTTCAATGGACGCCATTGCCACGCCATATTATTGTGATTGACGTTGCTTGTCACGCCTTAAACATAACAAAATTCGCAATACATTGCGTCTTAGAATAAACTTTAAAGTGTAATAAAAATCCTGTAAAAATCAAACCACAAGTTATTTTTAAAAGTCGCTGAACAAATGTTGGTCAGTATGAGGAGTACAGCCTACAGTTTAATTTTTTGCTCATGTTACAGGCCACACCCCCTATAGGTTGTCGCGAATAGGTATTAATAGAGTGAAGTGTAAAAAACGTGTAAATAAATAATAATATTTTTCTGTCGTGTATTTTGTGTGTTTATATCATGTTAATGAATGTGTGGAATGTTATGTACCTAGTTTTAAGTCTTGTATCACTGTTTTTGATGAATTGTAATAGATTAATGTGATTGGCCGAAATAAATAAAACTTACTCTCCATGTAACACCCACTAGTTAGTGAAAAAGTACCTACGGCGGGATATTTCCCTATATAAGGTACGCCCAGTCTTTAGTAGTAAGCTTCCTGTACGGACCAAACTCGGTCTGTACAAAGCTTACGTACGCTCTAGACTAACATACGCTTCACCTGCCTGGCATTCTTTCTGTTCCAGGTCCAACAAGGTGAAGATGGGGCGTCAGGAGACCCTCACACTGCGGAGCATCGTCAAGTGTCTACGCTACGTCAGCAACGCATCCCTCGCCGAGACACTGAAGTGGCGCGGCCTGGAGGAGTTCATCGAGCGTCTCGCGCGGTCCATGTACGACCGCGCGGACAACAGCGGGCACGAGCACCTCAAGAACATCGCGCCACACCACCCCACCAGACCACCGGAACGGTGGGCCCGGGACTTGCCCCGAGCTCTGCTACACCAGTAGCGGAGCCAAGCCAAGTCCCAACTTTCATCGGATACACCACGCCACACACGCCAGCCTAAGCTGCCGGTCGCCTTCCTTGCGTCCCCGATGCCCGGCCCCGCTCAAACGGTATCACCGGGCTAGGGGTCGCGGGGTTGGATAAACGATCGGTGGCGAAAAAGCTGGCCTACACCAGCAGCACTGACGTCCTAAAATTGACGTCCACTGACCTCCCCACGCGGTGGGGAGCGACCCGCCACAGCCGTCGCAGCCGAAAGGCGGGCACGGCCTCTCATACCTCTCTATTAATAGAGAGGTATCGAATGACATACAGTCAGTCCCTATATAAGGCCCAGCCATAGTTGCTTATTCAGAGAAAACTCAAGCACCTAGCTTGCAACACTCTCCAGTAATTAAATTCAAATATATGTTTTTATTTCACAAAAACATATCCCGGTAAATTGGAGGTAAAAGCGGACTTCGAGGCAACACAGCGGCCAGCGCGTTCCAGACTGCAGTTTCTACGCTTCACGGAGAACAAACATCACTAAATGCTACAGTCCACGCTCCACATAGGTACCTAAGTATAAATGGTGACCGAAGAGCTGGCGGCTACCTCGCACAACGTATCAGCATTGCGATACAGCGAGGAAATGCCGCCAGCATCCTTGGTACAATGCCTCAAGGGCCTATTTTAGATTTAAGCTAGTTATTAATTTCGTTTAGTAGTACCACTGTATATATATTGTATGTAAATAAATGATTTAAAAAGTATAAGGTTGTAATTCATCCATGATTGAATTAACTGGCCTAAAATTTATATTGTCAAACCCGATATCTTAAACAGACATATTTTGGGAATACGCTTTGAAAGTTAAGAGGTCCACAAATCTGCATGCTGAGGTCATCACTTCATGAATGTGTAATTGTGCCAGCCCAGCTCCCAGCCTTCGCAATAGACACTCATTGCCTCATCTAGAAAGTTTATGTCTCGTTGAAGCAAGTTTGATTAAACCGCCGGAAGAAGCCCTCGCACGCATCCTGGCGGGAAACTACCGGTTTCCTTCGAACAAGTGATAAGTTTTACTGACAAACTCTATCATCTTTGCATGCATGACACCCCATGGGTGTTGGATTCATGGCAAGGTCGTTCAATGGTTATAGTTTGCTTTTGAAGTAGTTTGCCCCAGTTCAAGACCCTTATAACCCGCATTCGCGCAACAAGATGGTAATCGCTAAATAAGACATCTATATTTTGGACTTAAATAGGTCGGATTAATGAATTGAAGTTAAATTTAAATATGAGCTTCATCATTAAATATTCAGTTGAATAGTACCTACAATCTGCAAGCGCTCATGATTTCTAAAAACAGAACTTTAATAAGCTTGCCCACACTAAACTTCACTTAATTCAATTCAACTTACAATTTAACATTATGTACCTAAACGCTTTCTTACAGCATACATAAATAGGTAATTTTTCAGACTCTTAAAAACTTTCTCAATGTAACAATAGGTACCAATTTACCGTTTGAGTTTGAGCATAACGGAGATTGTTGACGATTATCAAGTTGTAGAATTGTACAAACCTGGTGGTACCTATTGTTGAAAAAGTAGCAAGATAAAATAACAAAATACTCAATGTAATATTGCAAAGTAAAGTAACAAAATGATGTACGTCCTTGTGCTTGTTGTTGCATTTGTTTTTAAGCATAACAAATGATAACAAAAGGTCTGTGGTTTTAAATATTTACATGTAAATTCACGTGTTTAATTTGGAGTTGGCAAGTGCGCGGTGGCACGCGGCCAGTTCAATCGTACAACTAATTCACATACAGTCTAATTTTTACAACACTTCCATGTCAGTTTGAAAAGAGATTGCCTATCCTATAATTTCTCTTTTATTTTTGTTATGCGCCCATCGGCAGGAAAATTATATCATCAGTGTGATGAAATTTTTTATTGACCCGGATCTAGTAGTCCTAAAATTAATTTTCAAAAATATCTTGTACGGGTTTTAAAGGGTCGAAAACGCTCATGCGACACTCCTAGATTTGTAAGCCATCCTTCATCGACCAGATTGCATGTAAAGATATTTGCCACCGACGCGATTTAAAAAAAATATTTTATATCAAACTCCTACCTAACTCCTCCTTTTTCTAAAAACTTAGATTTTTTTACCATTACATATATATGTCGGAGAATGGCTGAAATGTGCCATCTATCGCCTTCAAGAGGCGTTTTGTCATGCAAACCTTGACAAATAGAGCAAACTAGGGTGTTACGTACACTTGAGTGGCGTTCGACGCAGTTCCGCCAAGACGTCATAGAGTGCGCTCTTAAAACAATTGAAGTCCAGAACAATTGAAGTTATGCTGTCAATGAATCTTCAGAAGGAGCACGATGAGAACGAACGGGAGAAGATGACGTCTGTGGCGGCTCCTGGGTCTAATCCACTGGTTTGCATAAGATAAGAAACGTAACGCGTGCTGTGATTTGTAATGAGTCTTGTGCAGTAAAGATTGTGAGTTGAACATCGTATTTCATTGAAGGCCCTCGTCATCCACGATTGAAGGTTCTGATGTGCTGCCGATAGTATGATACGCCCACAATCCCACTTCTGATGTCGGGAATTGTGGGCGTATCATACTATCGGCAGCACATCAGAACCTTCAATCGTGGATGACGAGGGCCTTCAATGAAATACGATGTTCAACTCACAATCTTTACTGCACAAGACTCATTACAAATCACAGCACGCGTTACGTTTCTTATCTTATGCAAACCAGTGGATTAGACCCAGGAGCCGCCACAGACGTCATCTTCTCCCGTTCGTTCTCATCGTGCTCCTTCTGAAGATTCATTGACAGCATAACTTCAATTGTTCTGGACTTCAATTGTTTTAAGAGCGCACTCTATGACGTCTTGGCGGAACTGCGTCGAACGCCACTCAAGTGTACGTAACACCCTAGTTTGCTCTATTTGTCAAGGTTTGCATGACAAAACGCCTCTTGAAGGCGATAGATGGCACATTTCAGCCATTCTCCGACATATATATATATGTACATAGTACCTAATTCAGAATGAATCGCGCTTATCGGCTATGCAAAAAGATACATCACATTGATCCTAAATTCATTGATTAATTCCCCCAGATAAAAGGCTTACCTTTTTTTCAACCCTCTCCTATACATTTAAAAACATATCATAACTCTAATGTAGTCACACACACCACACCTCGTTAAGATTCCAACAACCCAAGCCCTTTTACGCGTAAAATTCTCCCAAACGTCACAAAGACAAATCGTGGTTCAGTAATGTAATTTCCGCGGAACCTTAAAACTATATACGAAGACGGTGGTTCCGTCGCGTCAAATTGAGATGACGGAGGGCCGCGCATCGCGACCTTATGACTGGTATTCGCGGTCATGATTCCGTGTTCGGCCTAACCTACTTAAGTCACTAGATAAGTTTAGCAGTACACAAATATTTAACACAGAGGAGGCCTATCACATATACTTTTTTAAATTATATTTCCATAGGCAATGTTTGGCGGGAAAACATTTACTTTATTTTTAAATCTACGTCTTAAAAAACCGGTCAAGTGCGAGTCGGACTCGCGTTCCAAGGGTTCCGTACATAAGTCCGACTCACGCTTGACTGCACATTTCTAATAAGTTTTCCCGTCATCTATAGGTAAAGAACTATTTTGTGTATTTTTTTCGAAATTTTAGACCCAGTAGTTTTGGAGATAAAGGGGGGAATGGTCGGACAGACAGACAGACGCACGAGTGATCCTATAAGGGTTCCGTTTTATCCTTTTAAGGTACGGAACCCTAAAATCAGATTTAAACTTTGTATGAAATGAAAATATTGTTTAAAATATTCATAAGTCGTCTCTATCCCACGCCGACATTTTCATAGTTTAAATCATTTTTTTAAGGAAATTATTTTTGGTCCGATAGGTAAACATTACAAGCAGTCCCTTGCTTGCACTTTGCTGACTTATATAAACATAATATATCCATCCAACCAACCGGTGCTACTGCCACAAAATATAAAATAAAATCCAAAACGCGATAATTAGCGTCCAACGCGTCCGCATCAACCGGCACAAAACCGCAGGCCTCTACATTTCCCATTTCTGCCGCAATTCGCTCCGTTGCTTTTTTCCTTCTATTTCGTATAAAACTAATTTTGTGCTTTGTTGACTTTCCCTGTGTTATTTCATTTTTGGCTCTTGGCTTCGTGTGAGCTCCGCGTCGATAAGGGACTCAGCTAATTTGTGTGATGTATTGATATGGCTTGGGCTCCATTCTGTTACCTCTCTTTGATGGTACCTCTGTTCGCTATTTTAGTTTTCTCCTGATTTAAAGCAATTTAGTGAGAAAAACGCCATTATTTTGGTGGTGGTGACGAAACTAATTATTTTTATTAACTTTTACAAAAGGAAAACCTTTGGTACAACTATTCCTAATTTAAAAGCAGGGTTTTCTTTTGATTTTCGATGCATGTTTGACACACATTCATTGGAAATTAAATCTAATTTTATTGTTTATTCAATTGTCATTCAAAAAATCCAAATTTAAACTGGTTTTCTAATGGCAGTTACGGATTTTTCTTTTCAATTGTATTGTTGAAGATCAAATTCATTATACGATCAGTTATATTTATTACTAGAGTCAGACCAAGATAAGTCTGCAACGATTTTCATAGCACACGCAGTGCAAGTGCTATTTTAAACGTCAAACTTCTATGAAATTTTGACGTATAAATAATGATTATTTTATTTAAAAAAAAACATATTTCCGATAAATGAGCAACTAGCCGGCATTTGAATAAATAAGCCTACAAAAAACCTACATTTCAGACAATTTCAGTTCTAAAAAAAAGTGAGCAAAACCTACAACAAATAGCGAAGCAAACGTCTGCCGGAATAACTGTTTTCAATAATACCATAATCCTAAAAACAAAAACAAAAGCTCTCAAAAATGCGTGCGAAAATCCGGCAAAAAGCCTTTTCGGTACTGTTTGCTAATATTCGTTTATGGCACCCAAATAGCAGATAAAGCACAGTTTGCTTTTCGCTAATTTGTTCAACGCGATCCTGTGCAGTTAAAAACCTGGTATGTGACATATATGTCAATTAATTAATAAGCATAATGTATATATTATGTTACATACCTTAATTTGTAGGTAGGTACCCACATAATACGTCATACAAGTGTGCATGGGTACAATAATTAGCTCCTGCTAAATTAGTGACCATTTAGAAAACTGTTTATTTATCAGTATTACCAAAATACAGCTTTTTAAAAGTCGAACTGACTAATGGACGGCGTAGATTTATTCGTTGGCTTCTTTTGAGTATGAAAATTAAAAAAAGAAATGTACAGACAGTACGTTTTATGAAAAAATAACTATAATATTTGCAACATCCCATGTCAACATGTTTTGGACAGGCACATACAGTAATTTGGTAAAAGTAATTCACTTACTGGGTTTTGGTTTACCGCAACCAAAATTTAACACAAAAGCCATTGTTCTGTTAGCAGCAAATAAATCAGATTTTTTCGATTATTTAGTAGACCATTCAGCGTTTTTAGTCGTCGTTTTTTTGTTACGACGTGGTTATTTTGTTAATTAGGGCAAAATTTTCAGTAAAATATTGGCGAGAAGGTATTTTTTTATATTCAGAAATCACACTTAGTACCTACTCAATTGTCGGATAAATGAATACAAATCAAATCAATTGATTGCAGGGGTAAGTACTTATTGTGATTGTGTAGAATAAAAGCAAGTAGTTTAGGAGCACTTAGGAAAATTCTGTAAGTTGGCCTGAAGTTTAATTTCAGCCCCGTCGTCGTGATTTACGATTCAGGTATGGATTTTGCCAACTTTTCTTAGAAGTTAATCCGTTACTCCGTCGCATGCAGCTACATGGATGTATAAGGAACATGGTTTTGGACAAGGCTTTATCCTCGTACGTACGCGTACGTAAGTCTCTACGTGTTGGATCTATATCCCCACACAAGCCTATCAAAAGACCGGCATTTATAGGCCCGTGAAATCCAAAATAATAATAATCTTATAGAAATAAAGGAAAGTTCCAAGTTCAAAAAAAGGTTATATAGGGAAATCACCAAATCCAGGAATTATTCATAACTTAAAAACATTTTTATTAGTTCTCTTAAGAAAACAGAATTCAAAATATCCCAGGATGTTTTTGTTACTTTGCTACATTTTATACTTGGACACGTGAAAATTACAGGAAAGAACAAAATTAAAGAGTTGTGTAGTTGTCTACAATTTGAATACAATTTTTCTGTTAAAATTATTCAACAAATAAATCTATTTTCATGAGCGTATATATGCAGATAGCATTGCCGGGAGAGATGTTTTCATCTCTGCGTCTGATACTGATACATCTGACAACTCCACTCAATAGTTTTGCAGCAGATACTTGGAAAACGTGACTACAAGAGGGAAGAGGTGTTATAAGATGTAAATAACAAGATCTTCTTGATCTTCGAGACATGTTTATTAAAATAATACTAAGGTGTACAGAGCACGAATGTTTCTAAAAATAAATTCGGGAATGCTTTTACCTTTAATCTTCGTCGTATTGTTTCAATATACTTGTATCTTCTGTGTATTTATTTTCAATTTTACTGTGTATACTACTTTTTTTATTAACTCTTTTCTTGACTTCTTAATAAGTCATGTTTTTAGTTACATTTAGAAATAGAACAGCTCAGTGCAGTTTGGTAACTTCTGGATAAAAGTTTGCCTTCTCCAACTTTCTTAGTTCCGGCGACACTCGGTGGCAATGACGCGGGAGATTTATGTGCAAATTCACTTAATGCACCAAGGCTTCCGTTTTATTAGTTCGCATCAAAATGGAACTGATTATTAAAGTAATAAAGACATATTTTAGTAACGTTTGTAGGTTAACGATTTGCTTTGTATTGAGGAACATAAATTCGCCTCGGTAATTGTTTGCAAGTTTCTGGATATTGAAATTTAAAATATAGGTACAAGTATGTGAGGTGTGCAATAAAGAGTATTGTATTGTATTTACCACTAGAAATATGAGACAGGCAGTTAGCATGCGATACATGGTAAGTGACAGTGAATTGAGCGGCATATTTAATCTGTTAAGGTTTTGATATTGGCATGACACGATCACTCGTGCTTATTAAGTGCTAACGAGATGCACTGGGAGCTGTGTCAAGGTCAAATCATAAAGTGACAAAACAAAAAAGCGAATTAAAACTTACATTTTGATTTCAAAATGATTATAAATCTAAATGACGTGATCATGTTATCATTCGCCGGTGCGTCGTGCTCGCACTAATACAAGTACAGATAAGTGCGAGCGAAATGCACTTGCGAATAATATAACAAATAACACATCATTTAGATATCATTTTCACATCAAAACGTAAGTTTGAATTGGCCTCCATGACAGATTTGAAACACAGAATCGTCTTAATTAGGTTTTGGTGTATTTTTAAGCAATACCTTTAAAATGAATTTGATGACAACATATGTATATTGATAGATTGAACGTATATAGACTACTTTTCCTTAAAGAAAATAAATACAAGACGGCTTAGATTCAGTTTCCGTAAAAGACATTTTGGTACAGGTGTTCAAGTCGAGCTTCTTCAAAAGAAGGTACACCTTTACTCGCTCTGCTCTGACCTACTTACCAAATGCATTTGCAACGTCAGCGTCAAAGTTTATCACTGATTTAATACTTTTACGTAGCCCTTTTGTGATATTTGCAGTGTAAAAAATAATTTATGGCAAAAATTTCATTTCTGGTACAAGCTTTTATCGCTGACTGTACTTTTCCTACGACAAACAACTAATACTCATTGAGACAATTCTAAAAACCCCTAACACAATTAGGTTGCGTTGTTTCATCACAGAGTTCCTATGGCCACCTCCTGTCTCCATCATCAGATCAGCTCGATGGTACTTGTGGTGATAATATTGCATTGTCATCCGATTTATACATGCATGCAAAATTTCAGCTCATTCGGAAACCGGGAAGTGGATCAAATTTAACTTGTATGATTTGATTACAGACCGACAACGAGACAGGTAAATAAAAGCTTGTAACATTAAGCCATTTTTCAATATCGTATTGTGCAGCTATTCCCCAGTTTATTTTTAAGCCCTGATTTGCTTACAAACTCGAAATAAAATCGCATATCGGATATCAAGTCGCCGTTTTCCGATTCGGTCAAACATCATCCATTAATTGGCGAACAGTTTTGCAATGTTTCCTCCGGCTGTATCAATTAACAATTTGTATCGAGGACATTCGAAACTTACTAATTGGCAGCCGACCGGGCAGTTGGTCCATGGAAATTAGACTAGTAACAGTAGGTAAGTTGTAAGTTGAAACCCAACTAAGCAAATTTGGGACCTGTGGGACATGAGTTAGTGTCGTCCTATACCTATTGGTTTTGGGGCCCTGATTGTACGGCGACTAAGTTTTGTTCAGTAAGTACACAATTAATAAAAATATTTAGTAAGGGACTAAGACTAAATAGGTATAGTCTAGGGACTCGAGGAAGAGTTAATATTGATTGGATTTAAGTAACATTTTGTATATGTTCAGCACATTGAATATTAGTAGGACATTGCATGCATGTCTAATATCTGAATTAGATATCTTGTTAAGTATTTATGTACCTATTATTTTACGTTATTTTTGGCTATCATGTTGAGTATACTCTTATTTACCTAACTACTTATAAAAATATGACGCGTATGTAACTAGTACTGCGGTCGTATGTTGTGTAGTAAATGATCTTAAATCTAAATCTATATCATTTAATTTTAAAGAGATGAGATCCGTTATTTGGCAAAGAATGAACAAAAGTGAGCCCGCTGAGCTGGAGGCACCAACATTTTTAACCGTTAATTACTGAAGAGGAAATGCAGAATTCGCAAGTTCGGCGACCTCTTTTTTAACCCTTCCTATCATTAACTGCCCTCCATTCAAATCCACTTTTTCCTATGAAATATTAAATAAGAGAAATGAAAGGCCATTAGGACTGGCACCTACTTCTTATTTTAGTCACAACCCTTAGCAATTAGCATAGGGGTCCCACCCCTTCCGTTCGGCAATTCAAGTCTCGCAGATGTGAATATAAAGTAGCTATACTGTAATTAGGGTTGTGTACGTACGTTTTACAAACTAATTACGAATCGGAGACAGTTTTGTATACGGTAGCGGAGCGGTAATGTCTGCGCTCCGTGCACAAATAGTGGCGATCTGTCGTTGAACAATTAGATTCTAACTACCTACGACTCCTGTTTGGGGAGTGACAGCAGGGCAGAGCGTGCAGTGCAGCGTGGAGAGCTTCCTCTTCAATATACAGTCAGCAGTATTAAACGAGCGAGGTATTTAAGTTGACATATTTTTTTTTTCAAAAACTAATGAAATAAAAAAAACGAGTTCAGTTTAATGAAAATTCTTAAAATGAAACATCGGAAAAAAAATTGAGGTTGCGTTAGAATCCTTTTTTTTTACAATATGATTAGTAATCATTATTTTTTTTTGGATTATAAACATTTTGTCTGATTTGTCTTCAAATATTCCATCTACATAGACGCAGTACTCAATTTATTTCATCTCCCAAAACCTTTTTCGCTGAAACATGTTCTAACCTAAAGCAAAACCCATTTTCCAAAACCTCTCGGAGGCGAATACTATTCCCGTATAAAAGAGCTATGAAAACATTTTGTTTGAAATGAAATCGTTTCTACGAGTACGCGCCAAATCGATCTTCCGTTCAAGGGCCGCTCAACTGAGTATATTTATAGTGCACTAGTCTCTGCCAGACAGAGTAGGTCAAAATTGTGTAACTTCCTTTCCTCGCACTACACCAAAAAGAACCTAATGGAAAACTGTGGTAGTACGTCGCGAGCGCAAACATTGATTAATTCGAACGTTCCATTTTCGAATTTTTCGATATTGTTCTGTTAGTTTCTAAAGTTGGCGTTGTAACTTGTAACCTTTATATAATCACCTGCCCACTATATGCAGTAATTATAATATATTTTTCACCACACCAGCTCGGAAAGGCTTACTTTGCACTTCAAAAATGGATAGCAAAGTTGCATTTTATTCACATGTGAGGCAAAGTAATCACATGAAAATTTTGAGATGTTTTCTTATGTTTGCTCGTAGAATTGACTTTTAAATGATGATTTTGGATGATAAATATTTAATCGAACGAGCGAGCGAAGCGAAGTTCTTAGATTCGACTTTGAACACGCGGCTGGCTAGCGGCACGTCCCGGCATTTCGATGTTTTGAAGCTGAACTGTCAGAAGATAGTTTGATACTCAATAACTTAAGTAAATTTGTTCTATGAAATTGGGTGAACGTGTAGTCGAGGGCATTATATTTTAGTCATTAAATTATGAGCAGGCCCGATCAAGGGGTTATTGAGCTAGAAGAGCTTAGAAGGCCAAAAACCTGTTTGTGAGAGGTCTTGCTATTCTGGTATTTTTTTTTGCAAGAAACATGGTCGAGTTTAGTATCAAATGAAAGTGCTTGACTTACACTTTTATAATATCGTTTTTAAATTTACCATTTTGAAATATTTAGCAAGATAAAAATAAAATAGAATAAACATAATATAATGTATTTGACATTTGACAGGAAATATTTCGCTTTAGCACAGAGGGACAGCCGTATACGAAGCCCTTTATTCGAATAAATAGCGCCATCTATTAACGCTAAACTTGTCAATGGAGCTTCAAAATTACCTAATGCAAAAAACCATATCTTGTCAGTAGAAAAAGGCGCGAAACTCAAATTTTCTATGAGACCATATCCCTTCGCGCCGACATTTTTTCTACTGACAAGATCTGCTTGGCCAACTATAGTGCGTCAAGCAAATCTTGTCAGTAGCAATGTAAAGCAAACTAAAGTAGGGCAACACTCAAAGAGCAGTATTGCGCTAAGAAAAGCAGCAATGTACGTCGAACTAAAACGAATATGATTTTTTTTCCGCTGAGCGCGCCCTACGTACGTCAATTCAAATTGTCATTCGCGGCTTATTGAAAATTTTAGAATTTTTTATTTAATATGGACGGACAATTTAAAAGCCATGTTAGTCAAAATGATTAACAAATTTGAAGATATCAAATTACAATTAGAAGCGGTCTATGCCATTAAACCATTCTGAGAGAACTCAAAATCACCAAACGACTCTCAACAATCTGCCAGGAGAGGGCTCTTAGATTCTTTGGGCACATAATGCGGTCGCCACACCACAGCCTCGAACGTGACATCATACTGGGGCAAGTTGAAGGCAAGCGCGCTACAGGAAGAGCCCCTGCAAGATGGTCGGATTCCATAAAACAAGCATGTGGTTCCATGCAGAGGGCACCCCCATAGCCCTTGTTCGCGATAAATGGAGGGACATAGTACTCGTAATTGGTCACGATCCTCAGTCATGAGGGAACGACAAAGAAGAAGAGATGCCATTAAACTAGAATGTATGAATAAAATCATTGCTTCCGTAGGTAGATGTCCTACTGGATTTTAATATTTTATTAATTTCTCAGTTGGAATTCAATTTTAATCATAGCAAAATGGAAATTGTGGAATATTTGATACTTACAATATAATATGCCACTTGTTAATGTAAATTAGTGTACTTTTCTGGATCAATAATATATCACATACCTACCTGTGTAATATTTTGATTGGTATATATTGTACAATATACATAATAAAAATAAAACAAATGATATTTGGGTGCTTATTTAATTTAAATGTAAGAGAAGATGAGGGTCACTTTAACTTACCTACACTTTAATTCAGGGCATTCATTGAAAAAATATGAAGTTACCAAGGTTACCTGATCACTTCAACCAAGCATCATAATACTCTGTAGTCATCTATTGCATCTTAAGCATAAAACAGATTTGTTACAAAATGTGTAATTTAAGTTTCCAAACATAAGGAGTTAACTCCTTTTATCTTCCCTATATAACTTTAATTAACTTACAATAAACATTTCTTGGGTAAACTAAATATTTTTAGTTTAGTTTAACAGTAATTTGTCTAATTTAACCCTTGGTACCTATTTTATTTCATGGTGCTAAGATATTCTATTCTTCTATTCAAATTATAATTTGTAGGGTTCTGTGGCAGGCATAAAATAGATTCTTTATGTAGTTTGGCCCAGGACTGACTGTCTAAAGACAGAGTGAATCATACTCTTTGTCTTATGCTAAAGCTATGAGTATAATTTTCTTGGATCTGACTAACTGGCTAGTTGTGTTTGCCAGGCTAAAGTTTAGAAAATATGTTTGAGAAATATAACACAATTATAATATTGTTATGTTGTGTATAATTATAGTTCAGGGATACTCTTTACATGCTAGTTTGGTAACATTTTGCTCATGCTGCTGTTTTGTGTATGGGCTAAAAATGTTACACATATCGGCTAAATTATATTTGGTATGCTGATAATTAAACAAGGCATTTATATATCAGGAGAATACTGTTAGGAAATTTTATTAACTTGCACATTAGGCTATTCAAGACTTGTCATTTTGGAAATGTGAAAATACTTTTCTAACATTATACCTACACTGCGTCTAGTGCTCCATATGAATGCTGACTACATTATTTTCTTATATTGAACAAACAGGTATGTAAAGCGACTTAAAACTTCTTTTAAAAAGATACATAGGTACAGTCAACAGCAAAAGTTGCTAAGCGGGCCAGGTATTCAAAATTACCTTGACACACTCTTTTTCTCTTAATAATAAAGTCACGTCAAGATCATTTTGAACACCTTGCCCGCTTAGTAACTTTTGCTGCTGACTGTACCTGTTTCAGCAAGTATAAACTAGGATTTCCCATAGGTATATATGTGCAGTAGCTGAGAGCATGAAACAAATTAGCCTAAATAATATATTTTCTTGATGACTAACATAAGGACAACTTATACAAGAATAATCTATTCCATCAATATTTAAGGTCTCAATATTTTTGTTACATTTTTAAATAATAAATTTATTTTTCGTCTTGGTTGAGCTGTACACGTATATAAACCGCCGTAGTAGTATTGTCTGACTGAACTTCTGAAGAGAAACTACCTACTACGAACGCCTCATATTGAGCGAGATTTAATCCTGCAACAAACATATGTAAGGATTAGGTAATGTTGCGAAAGAACGGCGATATAATCAAAGTTCTTAATACTGTTTTAAAAGTTTACCTTTGTAAATTATGTAGTCGAATCAGTCGCTGAAAATATTAAGATATGTGGGCCTATGGACGGTTTCCAGGACACAATGTGTGGTCTTATTGGATAGATTTAGGCATACGTTTTAATTTTATTTATGCCTTTTAACCCTAAAACAAAAAAAACTGCACATAATCTTAAAAGTTCCCAAGTTCTTCCCATGTTCTTCCAGTACTTGTCATAACCTAAAATTTCAGTAATGTGTACTATCAACGAGTATGATTATACATTGCAGGCTTCGCTTTGCTTAAGGTAATGCACAATCTTATTAAATATCAGAAAATATCACAGGTCACAGCAGAAATATCTCTTGAAATAAAAACGATTCAGAATGTCAACAAACAAGTTGGCCACAGATAAAACACAGATGACACGCGATTTTGGAATTATTCGAACACAGTGTTGCTAGCCCGCGATTTTTCAAATTTGCCGCCTTTTTCTACTGACAAGATTTGCTTGACGCAGTATATATTATACATACTACTCTTTGCTTAAATCTATCAGTTAAGGGCTCCACAGACCTTGCAATAAATCCACGCGATCTTTGGTCCATTGCCGCCTATAGAGCGACATAAAATAGTAGAAATTAAATAAAATGGAACTCAAAAAAATGTCCATACTAAATTGTTGCCATGTGTAAGCATTTTACGCCAAAAATGTGACAGTTACGTAGAAAGTGGCGCCCTCATTTATTTTCTATTATTTTATGTCGCACTATACGAGTACCTAAGTAGGTGCAACAAAGTCAATCGCTATATAATTTTTGGTTAACCGCGAGTTCTCAGTTCGGGGCGAACTACTAGTAACATTCATTTGGATTTGATTTGGTTTGATTTTGTTTGATATTTTACATTTAATATGTGCTTCGGGTTGGTGTGGTGAAAAATTTTGCGTTTTAATCGGGGGCAAATTTTGTTTAACCCTCGTGCTTTGAAACCCTCGCAACGCTCAAGATTCCATTGTTTGAACAACTTTGCCCCCTTGTAAAACAAATAACTATTAAATCGTTTACAATAAGTAAATTGTTAAAATTATTGTCGGATTAAGATGCAAAGAACTCGGTAGTCTTCCATCTAAGTGTATTGAAACTATTGACAAACAACAGTTACCGAACGAGTTATAAAAGCAAAGTTATTGCCTTATACTTGCATGGTATTCAACAATTTTGTATTGTGGTGCTAAACTGCAAAAAACTTTTAAATTATGCAACGAAAGTTTTCAACGTCTCCCAACTTGCAATTTCCAGCGTTCCCTAACATCTTATTTTAAACGCTTTCTTCAAATTAAATATGCCGGGAAAGTAAAATTTTGAAACGAAATCATTTTAAAAGCAACGTGCATCAACGGCAAACATCTATTTTGGAAAGGAAATTGAATTTCCTTGGAATTTTCTTAACATTCCCGATTGTTTCTCGATGGCACCGTGAGATTCTCTCTCAGGAAATTATTTACAGCCATTTACAATGTAAAATTTGAAGATTGGGTTACTATTATTAGGTACCGAAGGCATTGGGACTGTTAATTTTCTTTGGCATTTATGGAAATTTATCATCTTTTTTGAATTAACATGATTTAGGTTTGAATTAATGGTATTCCCGGCAGAACCCCCAGTTCAGCGACAGCTATAGGTAGTACATTTATCTTTTATATTGAATTTAAAAAATATTGTAGGTATATGTAATCGTAACAACCCGGTTTTAGTGAAAACGCGTTTTTCCTTAAAACTAGTTTTTCTTGAAGCCTTGATGAAAATTAGTTTTTACTGAAAATTTTCGGTCACAACTACTTTTCACAAAGTTAAAACTAGTTTCGACTAATTGTTCAAAATCTTATATTAGTTAAAACTAGTTTTATAAAAGCTGTAACTACACATAATACAAGAAGATTATTTCTGTAATGTGTTATAAAATACAAAAAATGTCGGTTCTAACAGTTTAGTCACGGCTAACTTGTCTCTTAATTGACAAAACAGCTTTAACTGAAATTAATTTTGAACGACTGGTTAAATCTAGTTTTCCAAAAACTAGTATGTACCTACCAGTTAAAACTAGTTTTGGCGTTTCGGAAAATTAGTTTTGACTAATGAAATCGCGTTACCACTAAGGCGTTACGGAAAACTATTTTATTTTGAATAACGAATGAATGTTACAGCATATTTTTACACTAATTGACTGAGCCCCACAGTTTTAACTACAGAAACGCGTTTTCTTTTAAAACTAGTTATTTTGGTAGCACAAATCTTTAAGAATGTAATGTTTAACTTAATGGATGTTAACATATTGACATGTTTCATAAGCCCAGTAGGTTCTATAGGTACTATACCGAATATTAAATGTAGCATATCACGATTCGCACTCATTCTTAAGATTTTTTCTCATTTCTTACTTCAAAGAAAATCTTCAGCTTTATCCGCACGATTACTCTCAAGGAAACGCGGAAGATATCGCGGAAGTCTTAATAACCCAAAATGTCTTATATTAAGCGGGACATTAAATGCCCCCTAAATTTAATAAGGAAACGGTTTAACTGTGCGACATCTGGCCAGGCAAACGCATGTGTACCAACCTAGCGGGGCAAAATTCATAAAACGCCTTAATACTTACTACCGCAGTGCCGTCTGTAACTGACTTTATGGTGCCTCGACGGGACAGAATTCAAAATTAGAATTTGCCGAATTTAGGTATTTTATTGCGCTTGGTTTGTATTCGAAACAGGGGATGGGTATTTTATGGTGGGGGTATTACTGACCCCTGAGTTTAGAAGCATTTGTTCGTATAATCAAGTATAATTTAACACATATTATTATCTTCTGTCCGTTTAGTCCATCTAATAATTGAGATGACTGAATTAATTAAGGCTTATATTGATTAAAATATTGTCCAGTCATAAATTATATTTGCACATTTAATTTAATTGATTATGAGTATGTTTTGTTTTTAGAGTTGCTTGAAAATAATGTGTAGTAAATCAGGTTTTGTTACAACCAAAAAAATATTACACACCAATGTCATTTTTTTAATTATATTAATACATTTTGTTTACAAGACAAATAACGGTGTCTTTTTTCATTTTACGTTAATATTTATAGTCGTAAAACATTCTTATAAGGCCGCATAATCCTAAGCGAATGCAAACTATGGGTTCCCGGGTACGCAATAAGTTTTTACGGGTACCCCATAAAAATGTATGATCATAGTATTTTGTACGCCCTTGTCTG
Organism: Cydia splendana; assembly: GCF_910591565.1. Classification (NCBI taxonomy): domain Eukaryota; kingdom Metazoa; phylum Arthropoda; class Insecta; order Lepidoptera; family Tortricidae; genus Cydia; species Cydia splendana. The sequence goes on from NC_085977.1 coordinate 10,938,927, forward strand.
GATTGGCGGGGCAGACGTTTTGGTTTTATTTATTATCTATAGCTGATAAAGAGGTCGGTCATGATTTTGCAAAATTTTCTTTGCTTTTGTAAGCCCGTATTAGAAAAAACCGGCCAATTGCGAGTTCGACTGGTGCACGAAGGGTTCCGTACCATTATGCAAAAAACAGCAAAAATAAAAACCGGGCAAGTGCGAGTCGGACTCGCGCACGAAGGGTTCCGTACCATAATGAAAAGAAAAAACGGAAAAAAATGCAAAAAAAAAAAACGGTCACCCATCCAAGTACTGACCACGCCCGACGTTGCTTAACTTTGGTCAAAAATCACGTTTGTTGTATGGGAGCCCCATTTAAATCTTTATTTTATTCTGTTTTTAGTATTTGTTGTTATAGCGGCAACAGAAATACATCATCTGTGAAAATTTCAACTGTCTAGCTATCACGGTTCGTGAGATACAGCCTGGTGACAGACGGACGGACGGACGGACGGACGGACGGGCGGACGGACGGACGGACGGACGGACAGCGAAGTCTTAGTAATAGGGTCCCGTTTTACCTTTTGGGTACGGAACCCTAAAAAAACACTTTTGTTGTATGGAAGCCCCACTTAAATATTTATTTTATATTGTTTATAGTATTTGTTGTTATAGCGGCAACAGAAATACATCATCTGTGAAAATTTAAACAAGCTATCGCGGTTCAGGAGTTACAGCCAGGTGACAGACAGACAGACGGACGGACGGACGGACAGCGGAGTCTTAGTAATAGGGTCCCGTTTTTACCCTCTGTGTACGAAACCCTAAAAAGATGGTTAAAGGGTATGTACTGGGGCCGGCCGATTACGCAGCTTCAATAGAGCTAAGACTTACAGTTCATGTTGTGTTCTTTTTATTTTGTGTTTTTTTTTAGTTTTTATGTCCTGTTACTAACACTTATATGAGTCTTGCCTGAATTAAATGATTATTTAATTTAATTTAAATTAAATTTATTGTCATTTTTCAGGATTCCCAATCAGGGTGAAATGGAGAAAATTTTGTCTGCATGACGCAGCAGAAAGTGGATGGTTTAGGAGATTGTGACGTGGCATAAATACTACGAAACTTGATATTATAAAACTTATTATTCATGTGGGAGAAGTAAATATTTCTGAACTAAGTTTAATACGCTGAAATAGTGAAATAACTTGTCTTGATACATGACTGTATGTATCTGTTCACCTAACTAGATAATATAGAGCACTTTTCAACTTTCTGAACTGTGAAGAATATGCGTTCAATCAATTAAATATATTATATTTCACTAACAGTTTTAAAATAGAAATAATTAATCGTATCAAGATAGCCTTTATCCATCGTTTTCACTGTAACAAATGCCGCGTTGACCTCTTGGCTCGCGCGGGCCTAACCTCCCCCCTTGACCTTGCATCTTTTCAGTACTGGGAGGGAGGGTAGATCCGGGTGCGTTGGTCCCGGTGCCCTCAAGACTGGCAAGTGACCCCGGCTCTAATAAGGGTATCCATCAATCAAACCGGGCTTTAAATGAGAGTTTCGCTTGTTCGGCTTTTATGAAACCTTTATAACGTCGGCACATTTTATTAAGTGAAATTACGTAATACTTTAACCCTTGTAATGTTACATTTTTAGATGGAAAGCGTACTTGATTGATGCTTAAATTTACATGGATTTAGATGAAGGAAGAAAATACGGAACAATATACGCAATAAATGGAACATACTTAATTTTTACCTTAGTATGATTTTGATTATGTATATACCTATATTGAATGGTTATATATAGCATAATTTCTAAAATCAAATTTCCTAAGTACGAATTTCCTAAAGACAGAACATCGAAAGTCAAAATGTCTAATATACGAAATTCCTAAAGATGCATGTCCTAATACACTTTTAATCGAACGATCTAATTTTCGAAAATCAATATTCCTTTGTACAAAATGCCTAAGGAGAATACTTTGAAAGTCAATATGTCTAGTGTTCAAAATAGCTACGTTCAAAAAGCCTAATGACAATATTTTGAAAATCAATATTTCCGAGAACATTTCCTTCTTACCTTGAGTTGACGCAGCCTCGCTATGCGGGCGCTAGGTTAGGTTCGTTAGGTAGCTTCAGATGCCCGAAGGGCAAACCGGCCAGAAATAGGAGCTAGTTAAGTTGTAAAGGAAATGTTTTTTGAAGAGAAAGTTTCGTACATTAGACTCTTTAAGCTAAGGTCAGCTAAACGTAGGACAAATGTCGTTAGAAATTTCGCAATTTATACGTTTTAAACTTAGGTCAACTGAACGTAGGAAAAAACGTAATTAGTATTTTCGTGCACTAGCAGTATTGTACTTTAGACATTTAAAAAATAGGTTGATTAACCGTAGGACATGCATCTTTAGGAATTTCGTACATTAGACATTTTGATTTTCGAGGTTCTGTCTTTAGGAATTTCGTACTTAGGAAATTTGATTTTAGAAATTATGCTACATAACCTATTGAATAATAAACATTTAAGGCATAATAGATATGTAAATAAGCTAATTTAAAGCTCTATTTACCCGAAAAGGTTACTTTTTTTTCTGTTCACTAATAGGTACCGAAAATGCATTAAGTAGCTGAAATATTTGAAAAAACGATAATGCCATTATGATTTTCATTTACACTCTAAAACTCAATTAGAGTTAGACCAAGATAAGTCAGCAAAGATTTTGTTAGCTCAGGCAGTTCATGTGTTATTTATTATTTATACGTCATAGTTAATTTGATAGAAGTTTGACGTTTAAAATAACACTTCCACAGCCTGGGATAAGTGGGCTATCAAAATCTCTGCAGACTTATCTTGGTCTAACTCTACTAGCGGTCGAACTCTCTTTTACCATAATAACGTCTATCCATTGCAAGTGCAAACATGGCTGAACAATTAAAACTTAACTAAAGTAGGTCGCATACCTGGTATGAAATTCTGCAGAATCTTCGCAACTATGAACACTTGGTTCTAATAAGTTAATAAGTTACGAGTCTCGAGCTCATATAGTGCTACAGTAAATTCCTGCTGCGTTGTATCATTGCTCGTTTAAAGTAGAAACGGTTTTTACAATAAAAGCCATTACAAACGAGTATCAAAAAACTATAATGCGTATTTCTGTGACATCGATCCATTTATGCACTCTCTTGCTGCTTTAAAAGAACATACGGGATCCAAACTGCTGTAATAGTAGATTGTACAACAAGGGCATAAAGTGACCCACTCTTACCCGAGGCAATTTTTTGGTCTGAGCGAAGCGAAGACCAAAATCGTAGACGAGGGTAAAAATTGACATTTATGCCCTTGTTGTACACTCTGCTTTTCACTTCGATTGCGAGGAAAATATACAAAAAATCTAATATTTTAGGTTATTTTAACGTATTTATTCAAGACTAAAGAAAATTGTTCTTGGGCCGGTCAGAGCCGTAGGCGCGGGGCACGCCGATCGGGAGAGCGCCGGTCGGGGGCGCGCCGGCAGGGCTGGCAGTTTGTATGGCAGAATTTGGACTTTATTGCTAAGTCAATAAGGGTCGTAATAGATGATTTTACTTTATGCTCTAGCGCATAAAATGCGATTTTATGTCGTCTACGCACGACATAAAGGTGCCCTTTTTGAGCATGACAAGTGAATAATAAATTATCACTATAATTAGGAGTAGTATTATTTTATTAGTTATGTTTGACTTATTTTCTGTTCGCAAAACGCTTTTGTATCTTTTGATGTTTACATGTTTACATTATCAACCTCCAGGTCTGTTTTTGTATATATATTTATTATAGCTTAGATAAAATAAAATTGAAGTAATTTTTTGTAAGTTATATCTATATTTTTATGTATGACTGTATGTGTTCTGAACAATAAAAAAAACACTGTTTTAAATAAGTCCGATTTAAAACAGCAAATGGGAAGGTAATCCCATTTTTTGCGAATGCAATAACCATAGATTAAATGTATTTCTAGGCAAAGCTGGTCTAGAATTGCATTAGCCTTTAGGCTCTTAAGTTAAACATTACGCTAGGCGTTACATATGCATTTAAATGCTGCTATTTTCTTTATTTCGGTATTTGGTATACACACAGAATTATATTTTGATAGTGTATGTAGCGTGTTTCGTATGATGAATTTAATTAAGGCATTGATAACGTATGTATCTAATGATAAGAACATTTTAACATTTTGTTCACCATTTTTACAGTCAATCAGAAAGTAAGACTTTCATAATTTTATTGTGACAAATTGACAATAGAAAAAAGTTACCTATTTACGATTTTGAATTATATAATTCAGCATTATGAAAATAAATTACCAGTTCTATAAATTACTATACTAAGTACACTAGAAAAGGAACAAACGAAATAGTTTTGATTGATGAATCTCTAGCGCTTTCATTTTTCAATGACTTCCATTTCTCATTTTTGAATGATATTATTTTTCTTCTAGAAATCCTGAATTCTAAAAGTTAAGCCTATTACAGTTCTAGATGACAGCAGATTTATAAGAAATAGGTATGCTGTTATATTATTTTAAAATTTATATTTTAAATGTGCCCGTTGAAACTAAGGCCCCGTATGTTTCCGAAAAACTTGGAACAAAGGATTTTTAAACCAAGAGCCGAGTAAAGTTTTTTTTTAAATTAACTTTGTGTGATTTAGTTAGATGGAATTTTGTGCTTCTTAACATCGGGCGTTGTGTTGTTTTGAACTTTCAATGGAATTAAAAACGCCCGTCTTAATGTAATTGAATTGGTTGTTTTAAATCATAGCTGTTTCAGCCAGATGGGGTAAGAGGAGTACCTAGATAAGGAAAATGCATAGGTACTGCAATATTGTTTCACATAACATACTTACTCACTTGTTGTGTCTACTGTCTAGGTACATATAATGTGTCATGTATTTACTTATGTCGACATGTTGTATCTCTTTTTTAGGGTTCCGTACCCAAAGGGTAAAACGGGACCCTATTACTAATACTCCGCTGTCCGTCCGTCCGTCCGTCCGTCTGTCACCAGGCTGTACCTACCTATCTCACGAACCGTGATAGCTAGACAGTTGAAATTTTCACAGATGATGTATTTCTGTTGCCGCTATAACAACAAATACTAAAAAGTAACCCTCGGTGGGCGAGTCCGACTCGCAGTTGTCCGGTTTTTTGGTTTTAGTTGTGTAAACTGTGTGTAATTTATTTTTCGGCTTATTTTATGTTTCTTTCCTTTATGTTTCTTTTTTGTGTCTGTTACCTGCCGTGATTATTTCTCACTTGATGGTCTCATCGGAAGATCAGCGCTGGAAGTCGCCAGCAACATGCTGAGATGGGGCCATTTCGTGACACTTTATTTTTCACTATGTTTTTTCTATGTATGTCTATTTTCTGTGTGTTTACGAATAATAAACTATTCTATTCCATAATACAGACATAATGTACTCATTCATCAAACACGATCGATTTCATTGCTTACCTACTGCTACCTATGTATCTAGTTGTTATGGATTTCCCGCCCTTTCTACGTTGTTGCAATTCGAGGAGTTACCAGACTGCTTCACGCGTGTGTTTTAAAAAGATTCTTCAACGTATGTACCTACTTACTTACCTTAGATAATTGAGTTCAACGTATGTAGGTACCTACTTACCTTAGATAATTGAGTTCAACGTATGTAGGTACCTACTTACCTTAGATAATTGAGTTCAACGTCTGTAGGTACCTACTTACCTTAGATAATTGAGTTCAACGTATGTAGGTACCTACTTACCTTAGATAATTGAGTTCAACGTATGTAGGTACCTACTTACCTTAGATAATTGAGTTCAACGTATGTAGGTACCTACTTACCTTAGATAATTGAGTTCAACGTATGTAGGTACCTACTTACCTTAGATAATTGAGTTCAACGTATGTAGGTACCTACTTACCTTAGATAATTGAGTTCAACGTATGTAGGTACCTACTTACCTTAGATAATTGAGTTCAACGTATGTAGGTACCTACTTACCTTAGATAATTGAGTTCAACGTATGTAGGTACCTACTTACCTTAGATAATTGAGTTCAACGTATGTAGGTACCTACTTACCTTAGATAATTGAGTTCAACGTATGTAGGTACCTACTTACCTTAGATAATTGAGTTCAACGTATGTAGGTACCTACTTACCTTAGATAATTGAGTTCAACGTATGTAGGTACCTACTTACCTTAGATAATTGAGGTGGTTTTATCGCTTTACTCCGTGGAACTCCGTTAAACTTACAGCCCTATTCGAACGTACACTGACATCAAAATGATCTCATTCAGGCATCTTGCAATTCGCTCGTACTTGTCCGTACATGTATTCTCGCTAGCGAGACCCGCAATAACTAAATAACATCATTCAGATACCATTCTCATGTTACTGCAGGTTCGAATTGACCTGTTGCCTCAAGAATCACTCTATTGATAGGTGAAAACCGCTTGAAAAACCGTTCACTAGTTTTTGAGCTTATCACGAACATACAGACAGACAGACGCGGTGGAGGACTTTGTTCTATAAATTTCTGCCGTATTATTTATTTATTATTTACAACGCCACTCGTCTACTTTTAGTTATTATTTGATACCAGTAGGTACGTTATACTTATTACTTTTTATTTACTTTATTAAGGCTTCAGGACTTTCTGCGCTCTAATTTTGACGTCTTAATAATTCAGTATTTGGCTTGAATTCTCATGTCGTACATTTTGTAAATGATAATTTCTCTCCCTTTAGCATATCTTGCTCAAATCAAATACACGCGGGTTTTCCAGACCTCAAAACACAGGTACCATTAATTCGAGATTGATTAAATGTGTGTGTCAATATGAAATTTTGTGTTTGCCTACCGCACATATGAGAGTACAGTCTGCTTGAGAATTGACGAAATATCATTTATTTAAATATGTCCTACTACTGTTAATCCTGTTATATAACAGTTTGCTTGAACTTACTTGCTAAAAATATTATGCGATAGGCGCTTTGTGCTGGCCAGCTAAAAAAAGATATTTGTTTTCGATTTTGAGATTTGGCATTTGTTTTGATTTTCTAAATTATCATTTTCACTAAAATAGAAGACCTATCTATTACCTCGTGTACTTCACTTATACAATAAAGTTATTTTTTGGATGCGAGTGCTTGCTACGCCAACTGACGACTTATCAAACGGCCTGATTCTAATTGTAACCACGTCAAAAAATAGATCTGGATACGTTATGGCTCGGATCTGGCATTGTCAAAAGTGACGTTTCTTCAAACAAAAACGTCACCTGTGACACTAGCGGATCGGATTAATATCGTATCGAGGTCAAATTTTTGACGTTTATTAAAATTAGAATCAGGCCGTATTTCTTTTGATTCTTTTTTAAATTATACGTATGTCAATTTTACCCGGGTTATATCTCTTACATTCTCTACATTATCATTAATCGACCCCTTATGCGACGCTAAACGTCACGATGTTGCGGATTCCAATTAGTTATAGTTTAGATGTCGTGTCGTGTTGCATCAGGCTGTCAAGGAGATGGCGTTGGACAGACATAGGTATATAGAAATTGCTCCAGCGACCAGTTCCCGGTTCTAAAAGATATGATTTTGATGTTGAATTCAGAAAAATGTAACGTTATAACTTTCTAATATTTTATTTTTAATTATTTATTTATGATGGGATTATACACAGCAATTATATCCATATTAAAAACCGGCCAAGTCCGAGTTAGACTCGCGCACGAAGGGTTCCGTACCATTACGCAAAAAAACGTCAAAAAAATCACGTTTGTTGTATGGGAGCCCCACTTAAATATTTAATTTATTCTGCTTTTAGTATTTGTTGTTATAGCGGCAACAGAAATACATCATCTGTGAAAATTTCAACTGCCTAGCTATCACGGTTCATGAGATACAGCCTGGTGACAGACAGACGGACAGACGGACAGCGGAGTCTTAGTAATAGGGTCCCGTTTTACCCTTTGGGTACGGAATCCTAAAAACTAGCTTTTTCGAGATTCGTTAAACACCATTGCCATACAATGCACTTGTCACATCTGTGACCTAAAATCAATCTGCCAAACAAAATGTGACCGACCTTATTATGTATACTGTATACAGGAAGGTTCTTGAGTGGCCCACGTTTATAAAAATCAGCAGTAAGTTTCCCGAATAGATAGGTACCGACGGCGTCACACTTTCATTATCCTTGTTAAATTGCGTTGCTGTAATTGCCGCATTGACGCCACGGTTAGAACGTTAAATCCATCACATACTGTCAAGGAAATTGACAGTAAGGGTAACAGTCCATTTCCAACGACAGCTGCACTACTGTTGCGACGTTACTGTCATTCATTGTCTTGTCATTCATTTTACTATGGAAATTGACAATAACATCGACGTGTCGGAAAAGTAGTGCAGCTGCGGTCAGATATGGAATGTTACCTTAACGTTGCTTGCGATAAAGCTGCTGCAGTGCCATCTGAATTTGCCTTACCCTACAAATTGTATAGTACCTACTTGCTAGATAAAGCCAAATGGACAGGAGTTAGTGCATGTGTCTAAAATATTCATAAGATTATAACGGCTTACTAAATATTCCTCCTGAAATATTCTGGCCGACTGTCCGTATTGCAACGCCTACCGAGCCAGGCGGGCAAACAGAAAACTCAAATATTTATGTAACTTGTGCTCAGTAGGACATTTTCAAAACGACGTAAATGCCTACACTTACCCATTTAAATACGCACATTTTGTACGGGGATATTGGCCCGATATTACCTACGCGGCCTATATATTGCGGCTAAGCGTAGCTCTTATTCTGATCGCTTTAATGAGCACTTTCCTTGAGAAAACCAGTAAAGCGTGGTCTCCGATTACACACAATTATTTGGGATCGTAAAATGATTTATAAACTAGTTTGCTTTAGACACTTCAATAATTGGTGGAACAGGTTTAGGACAGAATTATTATATTTTTTATAATCGAACTTTAATAATTTTATTATGGCTGGCTAAATGCCCTTACTAGGATTAGAACCCGGGACCTTCTGCGTGGTAAGCAAGGTCACTACTGACTGGGCTAGGAAAACAATGATTTATAAACGAGATATTTAGGAAGAATAACTAAAATGTCAAACATGATTTGTGATATGATTCATATGATTCACCTTTAGCCCATAAATTCTAAAACGCCTGCTGCTAGATGAAATCGTGGATACATTGAATAATTGCTAATACTTTTTTGTAGGCGCTACTTAGTAATATTTTCAGTACTTACCACTCGGCCACTATTATTCAAACTATAATTTACATAGGTGTCCCTAATTATTCAATTACATGTTAAACATAGCCTGTTAAACTCCCAATTATTTTCTATGGATTAAGCCTCCCGGTGTACATTACAAAATTAGCCATTAAGTGGTGGCGCGGTGGCAAAATGGCCACCCATTTAGACCGCAACAGTAAATTTGGCAAATATTTAATCTGTTATTGCGACACTGTAAGAAATATTAAATTAGGGGGTAACATTAAATAGGCACTGTTATACTTTTTGTATCTTATTATTAACTCGGTCACCAGATAATACTCGAAATAAAACGATTTTTCAATAATCTGTAGACATATTTATTTTCTAATAAATACTATATAAATACCTATATTTTAACTACCTTTTTACCATAATATTTAGTAGCTAAACATTTTTTCCCAACGTGCCAACGAACAAGAAAACACATCTTGTTCACACACATCACACTTTTCTCCTAAGCGCCATCTGCGTTAAGATTAGCGCGTTTAATGTGCTTAAAGTAGGCTTATGTATGCAGGTATGCAGAAAAGCTACAGGTAGACTACCTACTCTAAGTAAACCTACCTACACGGAGGCGTAATGATAGTAATAACGGGTTATCAGTCTGATCTGTATTTGTTAATGATATGATCTGTCATTATCAAAAGTGACGTTTTTAGTTGAAGAAATATATTATTTTTGACATTGAAAATATCCTCTTTTTAAACAAATCCGGATGAAATTCATACAAAGAGTAAGGGTAAGTTGAAGTTGAATTCATAACAATCATAAAACGCCTCCTGGCAGTGTCAATGCGTTATGAGTTAGAGTTAGATCAAGAAAAGTCTGCACCGATTTTGATAGCCCACGCAGTGCAAGTGTTATTTATACGTCATAATTTCATAGAAGTTTGACGTTTTAAATAACGCTGCACTGCGTGGGCTATCAAAATCGCTGCAGACTTTTCTTGGTCTAACTCTATACATAAAGCACCATAGATATTAATTATTTTTATTTTATTTATTTTATATATTTCAATTAATTCTGATTATGATTTCAAGAGGCAAATCACTTCCGAGCGATAAGACCGCCCATTTTTTCATCTACCCTTAAGATTCCTTGAAAAAAACCTTGAAACTTGATTGCATGTAAAATTTAAGAAATACTTTTTTTCTTAAATTTTTCGTGGCGTATAATAAAGAATTTTTGTTATGTTATTAACGCTTGGCATGACAACTTAGCGTTATTTGACTCTATCTCAAGACTGAAATATCTCGAACACATCAAAGACAATTTAATTATATCTACCTTTCAAATACAGACGTTGAATTAAGGTTGTGGTCACGTTTCGCTAATTACTCTTGACTGCTACCCCTATTTGTATTAACCAGTGACAAGTACCTAAATAACACTTGTAATTTATACTTATTACTTCTTATTGACTAGAAAGCCAGTAGGTAGTAGCAAAGACATATGTAACTTGTAGTAGTATAAAGTTGGAAAAGGTTAAGACAGATTAGGTAAGACTCAAATGACCTGACCGTATGTGTCGCCATCTACAGACAAAAACTCTACGATGTAGGAACATTGTATTTCACCTTCTTTAGATGATAGAACGGTGGGATACTGGCCACAACTGCAAATAGTACTCCAGAGTGGAGTCACAAGCATGTTGCTGACCATTTAAGTAAGTATATAGATGTATAGTTTGTCAAAGGACTGTCTCATTTCAATCATAGACAGCGAGAATCTTACTATCTTTTTGTTACACTGGTACTAGCACCCAAAAGAAAAGGATGAGTATAGTTTTCCTGGTTCTTACTGACTGACAAATTGGTTTGACCAACTATATTTACTCTGTAGGTATTGTATAACTTTTTCTTCTGTATATGATACAACGGTGGGACATCAGCCACCGCAACTGCATACTCCAGTGGAGTCACAAGCATGCTGCCCGACCCTTTAAGTATATTATATAGGTGTCTACCTATACCTGATGACTGACAGGTGACAGGAGGAGGTGGGTGACAGACAAACTTTAAAAACACAACACTACACATCTACCTACAGCAGGATAAATCGCAGTGTTCTAAAATTATGGATTTGGCTTTCTATAAGGTATATTCCCTTATAGAAAGCCACATCACATTGGTTTGCTACAAATGCGAGCGAGTTGATATTTCGCTGTAAGGTTTCTTCTGGTTGGAATTAGTTCAAGGATATACCCAGGTCCAGAATATAAACCCAGGCCTCGGTATGTCCTTAATGATAAATTTGTCCCTGGCACTAAATAACCCGCCCATTAATAAATAAAACTATGCGCCTATAAATTAAGCATAGCATTAGCATTCAAACGCCGCATTGCTCGGAGCACTGTAGAGCTGCAGCGCTTAATCAATTATTAAAATCGTGTTAGTATTACGAATAAATTAATTTCTATCGGAATTTCGATTCACAGTTTAACAATGTTAACGGTGACAGTCGATTTAGTGACGCGGTAACGCTTTTGATGACTAGGTGCATTGTATGTATTTATTTGAGTATTAATTGGCTGTAAATGAATATAAACACTTAACAAAATAATACTTTAGACTCTCGCGTTTTGTACACATATAACACAAACGGGTCTACCGCGATATAATTTCATTGTTTTTACCTTAAATGCCCACGTTTTAAACTCTGAAAACGATGAACTTTGAGCTGAAACGACGGAATTTAAGGTAAAAACAATGAAATTGTATCTCGGTAGACCCGTTTGAGTAATTAAATACTTAACAAAAGTTTATAGTCAAGTACTTTTGGCGTGTTTGTGTGAGTTACTTCTATAAGTTCACTTTAGTTGTGGGTGTAATGCTTTGAGCATCGACATATATTTTAAAAATACTACTTTTTCACATGCTGTTAACTGATGACAGACCAAATCCCTAATACTTAGTTTCAAAACAAGAAATTAAAATCAAAATCGGGCAAAGAACAATTACGATAATGCAACATTTTACGCCAGTAAACTTAATTTTATTTTTCTTATCTTCTCAGGATCTAAATAACAAAATTAGCTGTTCCTTATCGTTTCTAATATTCTCATTTGGATATAATACACACGGATATGGGGTGATTGCGCTTAATATCGTCTATCGTGTTCACATGAAGCGTCACTAAAACACTTAAGGTGACAGTATACAGCGATACAGCGAGGAAATGCCGCCAGCATCCTTCGTACAATGCCTCAAGGGCCTATTTTAGATTTAAGCTAGTTATTAATTTCGTTTAGTAGTACCACTGTATATATATTGTATTCGTAACCTATTATTAAAAAAGGTGACAGTCAATTTCCAACGCCAGCTGCACTACTGTTGCCACGTTACTGTCATTCTATGTCTTGTCAATCAATTTATTTTACTATGGAAATTGACAATAACATCGACGTGTCAGAGCAGTAGTGCAGCTGCAGTCAGAAATGGAATGTTACCTTTAGATACCTACATGTATACATACCTACTTGTTCGAACATACCACGGACTACCACGCCGTCAGACGACAATAGTGCCATAGGGTGGTATTCTACCTATCTAATTTCTTTGTCCAATGTGTATTGCGTCTCACATTTCGCTTCTATGAAAGAGTGAGACGCACTGACATTGGACAAATAAATTGGACAGGTGGAATACCACCCATAGGCGTACATTAATATAATAAATGAGCCCACTGGCTTAAGTTATTACAGTAAAAATATTATAATAGGTACTAATTAACCCCTTAAATTACGCTGAAAATGTAATAAAGAAAGGCAGAATACACCAACGAGACTATCAGACGGAAAATAAACGAATATGAAAACAGACCAAAGTGTAAAAAGTCAGACGGGACTAAAAACAATTTTGCAACTAAAACAACGGCGAAGACCGGGGGGCTTAATAGAGAACTAATTAAAACTTACTGAATAATATTCCGGCTAAGTCCATCTCAGTGTAATTTGTTGGTTCTAAAGTGATTTTAAGTTTTTGAAAATTTATTAATAAGCTGAGTTTGTTATGAGATTTTGTTGAGTGTCCTCAGGGGACAAAAGATGAAAGAAACAAAGGCAAAGGTTTATTTAATGTGTAAAGTCGAATGGCGTTATTCATAAACGTTTCTCAAATCTAATAAACCGTTGATAATGTTTTATCCCTATCCTTCATTTAGATATTTCTTTTTGTTAGAAAGAGGCAAATTTTAACAGAGGTTTGTAAGAGGTTGTTAATTTTTATGAATACGGGGGTAAAACAAATTCGTTATTCAACTTTGTCATCTAGTGTAGATGGCGCTGTACGACTCCGTGTATTGTGCAGTAACTCGGGTAGTAAATTGTTACCGTTTAACAAAACATGGGTAAATATGGCGCTAATTACTTACACGTCACTACATAATTAATAAGTAGAGATCGTAAATTTATGTGCAAAAAGAGAGAATTTAAATGGGAAACGGACTCCGTAGGCCTCCTAAAAAATGCTGGTCTATTAACGACCTATTTGATTGTTAGTTTTCCAAAATTTGTTCAATATACTTATGTGCGTTGTTAGGTACTCATTTAATACTGTGTTAAGCCGACCACTGACTAACAGTCCGCCGGACGATATCGGCCGGTCAGTTGTTCGGAACTTTCAAATTTTTGTTCTAACTGACAGGCCGATATCGTCCGGCGGCCTGTTAGTCAGTGGTCGGCTTAATTAATAAAATAAATCGACATAATTTGCGTCATAAAACCTATATTACGGCTATAAGAATAATTTATACTATTCAAGGTCGTTGAGAATAATTAAACAGATGTTCCTGAAAAAATTACAGGTTTGGTTCATTTGGGGCCAGCAATATTCAGGACACGCGCGCTCATAACGCGGCAGAAGGTGCTGATGAGTGGTGCAAGGGGGAACGGATAGCGGGGTGGTTTACCTACTCGTACCGTAAAGGCACAGAATAAATAATAGTACTAGGTACAGAAGACTCACTCTCTAACAAAACGCGTGTGTTACGATCAGGACAGATATGGCCGCTAGATGGCGACAGCGCCACGCGCGGCATGGCTAGCCACCAAAATTGTTGTGGAACGGATGTACTTTGAGCTGCCTGTATCAAAGCGACGAAATCGAGCCACGACTGGTAAAGGTACAGTCAAGTGTAACAAGTGTACAGTCAAATTTAACGGCCTCCTAGCCTAGTCGGTGACACTGCCTATGAAGCAGGAGGTCCCGGGTTCGAATCCTGGTAAGGGCATTTATTTGTGTATTCATCATAAATATTTGTTCCTGAGTTATGGATGTTTTCTATGTATATAAGTATGTACTTATTTATATATCGTCGGGTGACAAGCAAAAGTCACTAAGTACTATCAAAAAATTAAAGTAATAATGCACTTTATTACACTTGTAACACAGTTTATTGTACAATAATTTCAATGGTGTTAGTTAGTGACTTTTGCTTGTCCCCGACGATATATGTGTATATTTTATTATATATATCGTCGTCTAGTACCCACAACACAAGCCTTATTGAGCTTACTGTGGGACTAGGCCGATCTGTGTAAAAATTGTCCTATAATATTTATTAAAAAAAAAAACAGTCAAGTGTAAAAATATACAACATAGGAACTCAAAAATATGTCCCATAGCTCTTATGTCAGCGAATTAAGAACTATGGGACATATTTTTGAGTAAGTTGTATGCACCCATATTTTTACACTTGACTGTACCGTTCAGATTTATTATTGCTGCTAAAGTGCGGTGCGACTTTGCTGCCGCAAATGTCAGAGATCCGGGCAGCAATATAGATTCTGACATTTGTGGCAGCAATAATGTTTCCTGCAGCAATGCAGTAGGCAGAATTATTAGAGTGCGACATTACTGGCCGACTGCATTAATGTCCGCGAATGTCAAAATCGATTTTGCTGCCCGAATATTAGACATTTGCGGCAGCAGCGCAGTCTGCAGTAATGTCGTGCTGCAATCCTGCTGCAGTAATTCCGGTGTAGTCTGAATACAAACGGTACCTTAATTCTAATATTTTGGCTTAATTCTTAAAGGTTATAATGGTAATTTTTACTATCTATCTAAAGCGTTTGCCTAGAAAAAGCTTTCCTTCCGTGTCTTACGCCTAGTCTGATAAAAGTTCGTGTCCAAAATACCGCAATTTGCAGCGCCGCCATATTATTGGGAACACTAATAGTTACGAGATTTTCTCACCTGCCCCTTAATTGATCTGCGGAAAAATGGAAACCTCATCATTACACGCGGGAAAAATAACAGCTGGGAGAAAAATACCTGGTTGTATTTAGTAAATTCCTATACCTATTTCTTTCTTTTATATCTTACGTCTAACGAAGCGTAATCGTAAAAGCGCTGAGGGACAAGTATGTAGGTTGTCTCGTCTTCAACTTAAAGGACAAAGCAAAATCGAAAACAAAAGTAATAAACTAAAGGCCGATCTACACCAGATATGCTATTCAGAAAAATTTCAGCTCGCTGCCGGGAAACTGACGTGGACACGCCATGCTGGTTGTAATTGTAACGTAAAGCATCGCCTTAGACCTTAGACCACTGACTTTAGACACGCATCACAAGTGACAGCTGACATATAAATCCAAACATTACAAACGGCTTGTGCCCTTGTCTATGTAGGGAGGCTGGTGTCATACTCCTAAGAGTCTGGTGTCTATTTGGCCTAAAAGATATACGTTGCAATTTTTCTAATTACCTTTCAACATAAAACATAATACTTCTTGTGTTGAGGCTATCTTAATAGCCTTATTTAACTATTATCAAAGAATTAGGGTTTTAATGTAAGTAAACAGTATGATTGTTATTTAAAACCCGAATCGCTTAAAAGCTTTCAACTTAAATACTTATCGGCTATAAACAAATTTTAAAGTCGAACCGAACATAAATAAACAAAAATCCGCCCTCTAGTAGGTATTAATTAAGGCGGGCGTCTGTTGCACCGAAACGAATTAGATTTTCTCCATTTCTGTGTCTTAAGAGCCCATCAACGTGCACACTAGCGCCACTGCTAAATAATCGTGATTATTTAAATTTAACGACAGGTATTTAAAAAAGGGGGCCGCTACGTACTGTATTTTGTATTTAAGTACCTTTTAAATAGGTACATCAAACTAGTTTTTATGTTGCTGGATTCATCTATCTAAGATGCGTCCAATGTTAAAACGGCTATTTTTGTTTTGAGTTCATAGATCGACGAATTCAGCAACATAAAAACTAGTTTGATGTATTCAAAAGGTACTTAAATACAACATACAGTACGTAGCGCCCCCCTTTTTTAAATATATTTCGTTATATTTAAATAATCATGATTATTTAGCAGTGGCGCTAGTGTGCACGTTGATAGGCTCTTAATACCACCAGAATTTGATCGTTATTTTTTTCCAAGTGAAACAGAATAGTTGTCTTTTTAATGTTTGACAAAATGATTATAACAATTATAGCTAAGGTCCAGATGCCCCAGACCCAGCACGTAACTTACTTGTGTACGAGTATAATAAGAGTTACCATTATAATTATAAATAAGCGGTTTTGACTTTTACAGTAGGTGGATAGTTGCTTATCCGTTTCAAATTTATCTATCTACGTCCCGAAGTGATCCCATAACTGCTCCATGAACAATGTTTTGTATAAAGCACTAACAACCAATATCGCACATGACAGGGACGTATTTATTTAATAGAGAAAGTCTAGATGACACGAATCTGGAGTCACGGAACACAAAAAAGTGTATTAAAATAAGAGAGTATTATAGAATAAGTACGTATACTGTGGAATGAGCTGTCGCCCGCGGTATGTTCTGACCGATACGACCGTCAAACCTTCAAGAAAAGAACGTACTCCCATCTTAAAGACTAGCAACGCACTTTCAACCCCTCTGGTGTTGCAGGTATCATGGTATAATAATATACTCCGCCTGGTACTCTCTTCCCGTCTTTTCGTGGTCACGTGACTGACACAAGCCTACGTCATCATGCGACAGCGCTATATGATAATATGCGATAGCGCTATATTAAGTGGCAATGTTATTGTGACGTAGGCTTGTGTCACTCTGGGAAGAGAAGACCATGTTTTATTAGACTATGGCAGGTATCGATGGGCGATGGTAATTGTTTACCATCAGGCGATTCATCTGCTTGCTGCCTCCTATATCATAAAAAAAGTTACGCTATCACATTATGCCACCAAGTCCAGAGTTATTATTAACCTGAATTCTCTTATTAATATTCAGTCAAGAGAACACTACAAGAATTCGCAACGGTGTCAATTGCGCCCTTAATCAAATATCTAAAGCCGGGAGCTTTGCATAAACATTGGGAACTGTTTGGGGAAGCGATATTAGGTATCGGAACTAAATTGAATAAACCTGGATTTGTTTACTAAACATCGCTTTCTAATTAATCGGGACGTCCACCGGAAATTCCGGTACTAGCAACAACAAACGGTACCGCATGTACCGCAAGCGATGACCTGAACTATAATTACGGGAATGAAAATCCATTAACAGCACAAAGACTTGGTATTAACGAACATTGCATTTGTTCTACGTTTCTGAATCATGGCGGAAATATCGAAATTGAAACACACGATTTAGGTACCGCTAAACTGGGGTTACTTTGAAACGTGGGGAAACATAGATCATCGATATTTAAACTCTGTGGAATTGGTTTCTGAACGCTTTCATTATGTATTTCTGTCAAGGTTGCCATCAAACAACAACGCCCTAATTCTCAAAAGCCGATGATAAAAGTTTCCCCGCGATTCTAGTAGGTAACCCCTGTTTCCGGTACATCATGAGCTGTAAGGTATTCAAAGTTTGCGACTTAGGTGAGGTTTTGTGACTTTAATTCTCGAAGTTGTGGGATAGTACTGGTTGGTGGATTAAAAAACCCAATTATTCACTTTTCAAATTCAAATTACATATAACGATGATGATCTTAATAATAAACGATTCTATGAAGGAAAATATCGTAAAACTATATGCATATAGGTAAATATATTATGCATTAGGTTAGGACTACAACCCAAACCCGTCTATTAATAGATAGATAATATTTGTTGTAGTCAAATCGATTGATCACAGACGCTGAGGCCAAAATCGGCCAAGATAATATCGTCATCATCATACTATGAAAGGAAACTTGTCCTCATCAGTAGGATGTAAGTATACGCTGGACATATTGACATATCATAGTTTGACAACATGAGTATTATAAGATTTATAAGTATTCTTAGATACTTAGTCCCCATATTTCTCTATACGTATAAGGTTATCCCATATAATTGAAAAACTGCAGAGCTAATATTGTACCAAAATACAAACACAGACAATTATCAAACCGTCTGCCAACATATATATTCCCAGTTGTTCCCCACATGCCCCTACAAGTATAAGTAATTTAGGCTGTCAGCGCGGTTTACTCGAGACGGCGTCAGCCGCGCCGCTTAATTACAGGGCGTTAAGATAACTGTAATCAAAGGCCTTCAGTCTCTATGCTCAGGCGTCAATTTGTCGCCTTATTTCGAGGGAATAAGGAAGAGAATAGTAAACATATTATTTACTCAGACATCAAGCTTACTTACTTATATGTATGGAAAAAATCGACTAGGTATGCTTGATCGGTGTTAAACATTTTTAATTTTTAATATCATCTTATACCATTGTACCATTGTATCATTCCATTGAGTGTGGTTACAAATTCCAGAAACATCATTAACGTTGTCAATTCAAGTTTACAACGCTTTGCTTCCAACGTTCTTATGCGAACGGCTAAGAAGTTTAATTCACTTCCTGCAAACCTATTCCCAGGTCACCTACGATTTGGATTTGTTTCAAATAGAAAGTGATAAGACACCTTTTAGTTTGTTAAGCGTGCTCCATCCTCGACCCCATCGATACAGGTCAGATTGTGGTCAAATGCGATTCAATAAAAAACCTACTTAATAAATTCATGGAAAATCGAGACTTGATTCCATTGCTATAAAGTCAAAAGACGGTTTTAGATCCCTATTTATTTTGTATTTATTTTTACTATCAACGAGTAACTGAAGAGCAAATAAAGATGGCCCTTTTCCATTACTCTTGATAGTATATTGTGACGATAGATCTCAGTTAAAATAACCAACTTATTAACATCATTACCTTAAGTTAAAATTTGTCTATAATGCTTAAAACCCGTATTATTTTTTTAACAATTTACTTACCTACTTGTAAATGCGTTTTGACACAATGTTACGACGAAACCACTTGTATTAAAAATCTACAAACTTTTACGAAAAGCCACGCTTTCAAATAGTAATTGGATAACCAAGAAGAAGTATACAGATGGCAATGACATAATTGCTGGCCTGAAATTTTCTCCATTGTGCCAAAACTCCCATTGTCGTTAGACGAATGCGTTTAGCGAGTTGTCTGTGAATTATTGCTATTCTTTGCTGCTCTTGGCTCTGAATTTTGCTTGTGGAAAGGCAATTTTGAGGGTTAAAGATTTTAAAATTAACTTACTTGTGCGTGGTTTAGCTTTAAGCTGTCAGTAATCAAGTAATGTAAATATAGTAACTTAAGTTAAGTGCAACTGCTCTAAAGGTTTCTGACAAAATAAAACCTTTAGTGATTTGATTACTTAGGTACCTTTAATATTATAAAATCTCTAGAGGAATCACGTAAGTTACCTATTTAACAATTAATTGTTCCTAGAACTAGACTACCGATCAATGTCTCTGGATTTTCCTTGGAACTATTGCCTGGGTCCCCTGGGTAAGAAAGTTAATGATATAAGAACGAGGAAGACTTTTCTAGTAATGAATCATGATAAAATATAAATATGTTAAAACGTCACTATTTACTATTATTACAAGTATTTAATATGACTGAGTCTCATTGTTGTATTTAAGACTATAAAAAATCAAATTTTCAGTAGGTAGCAGATGTCATGTTAATTTTCTTTTCAAAAATATAGCTTCCTTTTTCTCGAATTTTGAAAGAGTAACTCAAAAGAAAAATTAAAATGGTAAAGAGAGTACTTTCACAATGATTAAAGATTAAAACACAAAAAATATATGGCCAATGCATTAATCTAGGTTTTTTATCTACGCAAATAACGCATTATGTCCCCCATCGGTAATATGATCATTACCCTAATATTTTCAAGGAGGTCTCATTCTCCAAATCACCTTGACGGTAATACTCAGCTAATGTACCGTTTAATGACGTTATTCCCTTGCGCAGTGATATTCTTTCATTTTTTATCTGAAAACGTGATTTCACATTTCATTTTATTAGTTTAATCTTATCTTTTCGACCTAATTTTCTTAAAGTACATATCATAACTAACTAAAGTAAACTAAGGTTTAATAATCCCACTAAACCGTACAATACAATACCATTACAATACAATTAACCCAGTCCCAAATTACACTGGTAACCATGGTAACTCCAGGTTTAACCGGCTAGCCCCGGGTTAGAGGAATGGTGCAAGTGGCGCAATACTAATATAATGTCTGAAACACTAGAGTATAATGATCAGTAGTAGCGGGCGAGATGTCCAAAATAAACTGAACACACATTTGTTGTTAAAAGAATAACTACGAGCGTAGATAAAGCCTGACCATTAATATATGATCATGCGCCATGTTGCGGAATTTCATTGGAACTAATTTCTTACACTGGCAATACTTTTAATGATTGGTTGTCACTGTAACAGTTGTCAGTGTCATTGTGGCGGTTTACTTGAATAATACTTAAATGTTGAATATTAAATAATAAATGACAAAAAATGGCCAAAACTATACATAATCAAGAGTGAAACATTGTAAGTAATGTAAATAATAAACTGCTGGAAAAGAACCGTTCGGGAAATTAAACTATTTTGCTACGAAACATTTCCAAATTAACATCAGAGCTGACAGGTAGGTAAACAAATCAAAATGTCATTATAGTCTGGTTATTACGACTTTGTTATTGTAGTGTTATGTTATACATAAGCGAGGAAATACTTAAGTACAGTAACAAAGATGTGTTTGAAAAATATTTACTATGGCCAAAGATATACATAACATAGATTTTCATTTTTAGTTTGAATCTTGTGTCGATAGATGGCAATAAATTTACAGTGACTACAAAATTTACTATGACAATAACTCTCTATACACTCTATTCTCTTTGCTATGGGCTTTGGAGACGATCAATTTTATTCATTGACAATGTAGCAGACCCTATGTAAGGTAAATTTGACCTATGTGTGACGCGTAAGAAAATACATAAATTTTATACGGTAAAAACGGACAATAAAAAATGTGAACACCGAATATTTGGATACTGATTACGATTAGAGTGAGTAAAAGTATGTAAGTCAAAATAACGAGTTGCCAATCCACATTTTTCAGACTATACTGAACTGTTGCAATATAAATGAGAATAATAGCGCCCTCTTGACAATGATCATATATTCCTGGTCAGGCTTTACTAACACATTGAGCTTCGGAATAACCCTGACGTGAGACCTTATTTTTAAATTTGGAATACAGTTCCTGCGAATATCTCCAACAGTTTTCATAACCTATATTTCATCGCTGTAGTTCCAATGTAAGTGCCCAATCTCTGTAAACATGTACCATCACGCAGGCAGGCAGGATTGCTAGAAAAAAGAGCAAAAGATCGTATTCCTCTCTGGTTAAGTGAGATAAATAAACTTGAGCTTAAATAATAAATCCCCGCTAAAAGCACATTTTATTAATGATTCATTAACCGTGGCCCGATAAATCGCGCCCGTGCGAAACTCGCAGTTTGTGTTGCCATTATGCCGCTACCGCATATCATTACTGTTTAAATCGCCAGTTTGATTCGATCATTAATTAATGACGAGACTGTCCGGGGAATTTATTTTGAATAAAATGCTATATGAGTTAAATTGTTGCAATTAGTAACAACTAACTTAAGGGTAACGAAATGAAAATCGAAAGACTTTCACTGTCTCTAGCCTCGTGCCGCCCAATGTACATTAGGATGTACACTCAGTTCCGATGCAATGTCAACCTTAATTAAAAACAAAGTAGGTAGCATTTCATTTGTTTCGTAAAATTTTCGAACAAATGAAATTCAACCAAATTGAAAATACAACAAGATTCTAACTTCCTTGGCTATAATTTTGTATGGTGGGCGGCCGAGGCTTGGGAATGTATGTACGAGTAAACAGGAATTTATTTGACTTATATACAAAATTTATATTTTTAGCGAATGATATGTTGCGCACAGTGTAAATTCCAAAACATTATTCTATTTGTAAAAAAAAATCGGTGGTTTATTTTGACTATTTCGTTAAAAATTATAGTGTTTTAGTAACCTACTGACCTGTACGTTCGTAAATAAATACGTTAACTAATTTAACTATCAATGTTTTACTTTTCTATTTAGATTGAAAAACATCGTAAAAACAAATGGCTTCCACTTCCAAACAACCAGAATGTTGGGTTTTCGCCCAAAAACAGTCGACAACGTCAAAACATTGTTGTTAACATTGCGCCACGTCGGGTCTCGTCTGCGCGCGCGCGGGAGTTGGACAAATTGTGGCAGCTGCGCGTGACTACTGACGACCAAAATACGCACGTAGGGAGGGGAATATCGAGTATCGATACGGCTTTTTGTAAATTGTTTTATTGGCTAGACGACATCCGAAAGTAGAGACGCAGATTGACAAGTAGGATATGGCGTTGAAAGCCTGCATTACTTTTCTAATGCAAGACGCTGTTTGCAAGTATTTTCGCAAAAAGACTGGCAAAGACTTGACGGTGTTTCATGTCATCTCGTTTGTCGTATTTCTGTCGTGGCCACTGAACATCATAGGTAATGCATATTTCTTGCCGCAAATGTCATATTATGGCGGTTCCGGAGTAATCCGCCGAATTTTATATCCGATAATATTACACAACATAAAGAAATTATTGGTCTAAAGTTTAATTGAGGCTATTGACTGATGATTGAATGGTTTGGCTGCATAAAACTGATTTGTAGTAGTAGGTAAATAAAAATGTAATAATCATATAAACTAATTTAATCTCATATACTTTCACTGCGCAGCTTATTTACCAACTAGTAGCAGTATAGGTATTGAGCTTTTAGGTTTATTTTTTGTAAGGCTCAATATCTGCCTTTGATTTAGATTTCAACTTGGCCGCGTCCAGCCAGTGCATTTCCATCAATAGATAAATGAGCAATCAACGAAATAGTGTTTTTTTATCAATTAAAATACCTATCCAATTTTTCCGGTGTTTTTGTAAGGACTGATAAAACGTAGTGTAGCTTTTTATTATTACAATATTTTTGTACTATTCTTGATAATGGAAATTTACATTGCAAGGTTGTAAGGTTAAACCTAATTTGTCATTTACAATACCAAAATTACACAAATCTCAATATTCACACAGTTCGACAACCGACCAATCTATCGATATCGATAAACCGCCACCGCAACTATGACAGACACTGGGATTATAACACGGCCATAATCATAACTCAATTAAATCTTTTATATTTATGTTAGTAGTTAAATCAGCACGCTGCGCCAATAAATTCTACTCTATTAGGAGTTCGCAATCCTCACTGAAATGTGAAATAATATTCATATCATGAAGTAAATAAAATAGTGTTGTGCAAGATATTTAGCTACCTAATTTAAAACGAGTGTGAGGAAAATTTTAGGTATAGTTCGGTAGGTCTTTTGAAAATCTTGACGCTATTCTGATTGTAATAAGGTTATGAATTTGATCTGGATTTGTTATGAATATGATTTGTCAGTATCAAGAGACGATTCTGGATGAAGAATAAGACATATCATGATCTGGTCACGACATATATACATGTTTTCAAAGTCAGAAGACAATTATAGTGGTAATATAATCTTCATCTTTATATCACTTTAATAGATCCACATAATTATGGTTAATAAATCAGTAATTCGACTATGACTTTTGGTATGGTTACAGGTAAATAAGTCAAAATCAGAACATCTTTCTTTCTGAATTTTAATCTTGATACGTTATTAATATCTGTGTATCTCGCTCGCACCAAACAATGATATACCTAATCAAATATCAATTTCAGAATAAGATAAGATTTTTTAAATTCGAATTATGGATGACTCCCGTTAGACCGGGTCGTATCCGGGCCGGAGCTTCCGGCGCATCGTATTCTATGAAAAGCATCACGTGATCGCCTGTCATGTTTTAATGTTTATTTGGGCACAAACGGTACATGTTTCCTTTAACTAATATCTATACATACTTCATAAACCAATACAGTTGCCACCACTTTTTAGCTCATTAAAGAAAAATGTCACAGAAAAGTAAGCTCTGGAAGCTCCGGCCCGGTCTAACGTGAGTTATCCTTTAGCCTTCGCTCTACCTCTTCCCATTTGGCATACGGGCCATACGGCCCACTAAACGCAACTTACGTAAACGAAAACCCTGTTGGATTAGAAACGTAATAGAAATCTTAACGGAATGAATTCCATCACTAGTAAATATTAATAATAACTGAGAGGAAACTATTTACGATAGAATAAATCGAGATTTCACATTAAATAAATTTCACAGTCGTTAATAACATGAGCTAAAATGGCTTTTGCGAGTAGTTTTGTTACCGTAAGGCGATGGTTTATGTGTACAATAAACTACCATAATAAGTTTTTTAAGCAGTTGACGAAGAGGAGACGTTATTGATTTTGGAATGATTATCCCAAAAAGAATATAAAAATAAAAATAAACATAAAGAATACCAAAATAAAATAACTTAATATAATTTCTTTTTTAAAAAAAGGGAACCGCCTTCAAAAAACCAACCCACTGAAAAGCACAAAATAATTTTTATATGGCACCCTTAAACGTGTCCTGTCCCTATCCCGTCGTAAAGCAAAATTCTGCCAAAAAGTAATTACATATAATCATCCGGGTAATTACTTCGTTTTTGAAGTCGGTGCTAAACCAAAATTTTAGAGAACCGATATTTTAGACAACAAAGAACGCTGCACTCACTTGCATTATAAAGTCATAGGTACTTAGTTTACTCATTAATTTAGTTCTTGTAGGTACTACATACTCGTATTTTTTTTCTGATTGGCAGCAAAGAATATTTTTGTCGGTTTGGCCGGTGCCTAATCAGCCGGTTAATTACTTCAAAAACGAAGTAATTACCCGGATGATTATTACCATTGGTCACGAGCAGTGGGCATATAAAAACCACCGGATTTTTTTATTGAATTAGGGGTAATAATCCAATCCCAAGCCCAATCCGCATTGGGCTAGCGTGGGTCTATAGCCCAAGCCCTCTCGCGCATGAGAGGAGGCCTGTGCCCAGCAGTGGGACGTATATAGGCTGAAATGATGATGATGATGAATAAAAAAAAATCAAGAAATTACTTTTCTTTTTAAGCTATTACCTACCCGAATCAGTAATCAAAAGTAAAAAATGCGTCAGGCCTGTTTAAGGGTTAAAATAACACTTGCACTGCGTGGGTTATCAAACTCGCTGCAGACTTTTCTTGGTTTAACTCTAAGCGAATAGTATTGCTGACTGTACTTTTTGTGATAATTTATACATCTCGTTCGCTTAGCTACTGCTGTCAAATTTGATTACACAAATTTAGCTCAATGAAATATTTTCTATTCTAGACCTGCCTATTACTTTATATGTTAGTAAAACAACCTATATAGGTATTTAACTTGCTCAGTTTTATTAAGTGAATTCCAACAGTTACAATACAATAACAATTTATATACAGTCAGCAGCAGAAGGTGCTAAGCGGGCGAGGTGTTCAAAATAACCTTGACACGCTCTTATTCTCTCAATAAAGTGGCGTCAAGATCATTTTGTACACCTGGCCCGCTTAGCAACTTCTGCTGCTGACTGTACATTGCCCGATATTTCGCCAAAACAGCTGCTGTAGTTCCGTTCCCATCGACTCGATACACTTAATTGTCCAAATTGAACGTGCGTTGTCCGTCTGTCAGGCGGACTTCGACCAATGACAGGAGAGCGCCAAACTACCCACTTAAAACTGAAAGGATGTATATCCCATGGATTAGTATGGGTGTTATAACCTTTTCCAAAGTAAATAGTATATTACAGGGGCCGTGAGGGCGGTGAAAAGAAACACGCGATGGGAATTACATGTGTAGGTATAATTCCCAGTTATATAACCCTATAGTCAGATGACAGATGGGTTGACATTACGAGTATACGTGTTGAAATCAGGATCATTCAAATTTGAATTTTGCAGTTGCATGAGGTTTGAACTGTTTGCGAATTTCTATTTTCGTGGCAAGTGATCCATTATTTTACACCAAATCTTAAAGCTCATGTAAAGTATAAAGTGCACCTCCATTATGTAGTTATATATGACACCGTAAGATTGTGCACCTGTTGGTTTACAATCTAACGTAGGTTATAAAAGTTAGTTTGTAATTATTATATGAGATTGTAAACTGACGAGTGTTTACAATTTTACGGTGAAAAACTTTTGTAGAGTCGCGATCAGATATAAGTATCGTAGCGGCCGCGGTGC
This sequence comes from Cydia splendana, assembly GCF_910591565.1. NCBI lineage: Eukaryota > Metazoa > Arthropoda > Insecta > Lepidoptera > Tortricidae > Cydia > Cydia splendana. The sequence continues at coordinate 10,965,808 of NC_085977.1, forward strand.
TCAAAAATAACTGAACGCGCACTTGACGCCTTGACAATAAAGGCTTGTTCAGATATTGGTGAGTGCCTTGGCTGCTTCGATATAATTGATGGCGACTGTAGGTACATTGCAATAACAGTATCATCCAACTGTAACTACGTTTGCGACTTGCAATACAGGGTAAAGAACATAATAAGGTGACGTGTTCGTGTCACCAGCAATTACTCCCAAACGGATAATTACCCCACATTCAGGTACTGTATTCCCATTTGATGCGCGAGCGCAAGTAAGTTCAGTTCACAGGCGCCAGTGTAACAGAATCTCGAGATCCGTAAAAACTATTAATAAATATTATTGAAAGAAACGCGCGGGTCTCAATCGTTGGCTAAGCAAACTAGGGTTGAATACTCTTGGAAATGGTTTTATAACAATTAGTGGCCGCTTTTGGATGAAAGGAGCACCTGGCGTCCGTTGGGTGGACGACATTTGGACGTCACTTCTGGATGGGTTTAGCTCAAGACCGGGTCAAGTGGCGTAATCGAAGAGAGGTCTATGCTCAGCATTGGGCGATAAAAAAACTGAAACTGAGAAAACTGAGTCACGAAAATGATTTTTAGTATTTAAGATTTTTATTATTGTAAGTATATATAACCGATGGCCGTTGGGGCGGAAAGGTTCCCGAGTGGCGACCACGTACCTACTGGAAGGCGCAGCGTGGGTAGACCCCCCACAAGGTGGACTGACGACCTGGAGTGCAGGAGTCCGCTGGATGCGGTTGGCGCAAGACCGGTCATTGTGGCACTCTTTGGGGGAGGCCTATGTCCAGCAGTGGACGTCCTCTGGCTGATATGATGATGATGATAATGATGAAGTATATATATGTTAGTTTGTAAGGTATGTATCTATGGGCCTTAGTAGCCTGAAAATAAATGCTTTGATTGATTGATTGAAAAGGCCGATATGATATGAAGGATACCCACAACCACATCTCACGTTCACACGGATGTGTCCCATAAACTCTTTTGCAGTGACTATGTGCAATCAAAGAACTCGCTTATATAATGGTTTGTCGTAGTCGCCGCATCGCCTGTGCTTGGTTTGCGATAGGGATAACGTCAGCGTCAATGTTGCCAGTCCATTTCGAATGTGACCCGATAACGCGGTTAACAGCAGCGATAAATGAGCTGTTTGTGCATTAATGTTGCCATGTTAATTGTATGCATCGTCAACCTCAGAAATCAGTAGGTATAAACATCGATCTGCCTTATCTTTGATGATGATGAGTATATGACAGATCTATTGAAGAGGTCTCCACTACAGGATAGTATTCAGCCATGTAGTTTACAATGGTATCTTGTCTTTCTTTATGGCTCACAGAGATGTTAAAATGCACATTTTTATTTAAGATTGTCCTACAAAAATCAACTATAAGGCAAGATTGGGATGACTGTGTTAGAATATTGTTATTCTATGTACAAATTGTATTACGTATAAAACTGACCTGTTTCTCTTTGACGTTCAATGTTGATAATATATTACACTATTTAAACAACACAACATTACGTGAATTTTACAGAATTTGCTATTTATGTGGGTAGGTACGATACGAAACCACCGTTGACAAGAGAAACAGTAAGTCTGTTAACTTACTACTTAAATTTGTAAACTACTTTGTAGTAATTATATTTTGAATTAATATTACTGATTAATAATTATGTATAACGGAGTTTATTAAATATATTCTAATAGTTTTATTCTGCATGATTCGATAAATGGACGAGGTACATGAGAAACTACCTTTGTGACGTCAGTTATCGAATGACAAGTGGCATGATCAACCAGTTGCCAGGTAGAAATGGGTATAAAAGGGACCGACCGATCCATTATTGATCATTCTGATTCTACATTCTGCTTTGCCCTGCAGCACTGAGTTAATCATCGCCAAAGGAATATTGAAAGTTAAGTAAATACTATGTTGGTAATTATTATGATAATTATGTACTTACTTGATTAATTAGATGGATTAATTAATTAATAATTAATTAAATAATCTCTTACTGAATTATAAACTAATAGTGATTGTATTTATTAGTTGTTGATGATAAGGTGAATAAATTGGATTATTTACTTGAATAAAACAGTTTTATTTTCAATTACATCAGTTTATTATTTTATTTATCTTACTTAAAACTTAAATAGTATCCAGTTATTGATTTTGCAGTTTTACATAATTATAAATCATGATAAATAGATAACTTCCTGACAAGTTTTATCTTTGAAAATAATATTTACTATCAATTTTGAGTTTTAAATATATTAAATATTTTTAAAAATTATTCATTTATCTAACATCAGAAGTGGGATTGTATCCAGCTACACTACATATATACTTATATAATTTCAGACGAATTTGGAAGCTGTGTGAAGCCTTCTGAAAGCTGTCTCCGGTGCTCGCAGAAGAGACAAGGACATCGCTTTGCCTACCTTTAACCCGCTACAAGCGACAGTGGAGCAGAGTCCTGGTGTACCACGAAGCTATGGTCAAGTAGAAAGATGTGTAGCAACTGTAATTAATATGTTTAACACAATGTGCAATGATACGTCAGATTGGCCGAACGATCTTTATGTTATGTAGGTAAATATTATGTTACTCTATATTTGAATAGTTAATATTTATTGGTCAAAATCACTTAAAAGTGATTGATTAAAGTTATTCATTGATTGATTATTTTTTATTGGATTTGTAGCGATGAAGTTGAACACTTTCGCTGGTCGGCCTTTCATTTGGTGTTTTTCTGTCTCACTAGCAGCGAGTGAATGAGATTTACATGTCGAGATGATTGGCAAAGTGTTGAGTTAGTTAAAGCACTCCGCTGGTCGGCCATTTGTTTGGTGTTTGTTCATTTCATTAGCAGCGGGTGCATGGGACAAACATGTCTAGATATCTGGCAAGTGGTCAAAGTTAATATTATTTTAATCAATCACTATCCTATGATTATGCTATGGTGTTTTTTTTTTTATTATTATTAAGATTATTGATTAATTGTGTACTTCGAGAACGAAGTATACGTCAGTATGGCCGTGTTAGAATATTGTTATTCTATGTACAAATTGTATTACGTATAAAACTGACCTGTTTCTCTTTGACGTTCAATGTTGATAATATATTACACTATTTAAACAACACAACATTACGTGAATTTTACAGAATTTGCTATTTATGTGGGTAGGTACGATACGAAACCACCGTTGACAAGAGAAACAGTAAGTCTGTTAACTTACTACTTAAATTTGTAAACTACTTTGTAGTAATTATATTTTGAATTAATATTACTGATTAATAATTATGTATAACGGAGTTTATTAAATATATTCTAATAGTTTTATTCTGCATGATTCGATAAATGGACGAGGTACATGAGAAACTACCTTTGTGACGTCAGTTATCGAATGACAAGTGGCATGATCAACCAGTTGCCAGGTAGAAATGGGTATAAAAGGGACCGACCGATCCATTATTGATCATTCTGATTCTACATTCTGCTTTGCCCTGCAGCACTGAGTTAATCATCGCCAAAGGAATATTGAAAGTTAAGTAAATACTATGTTGGTAATTATTATGATAATTATGTACTTACTTGATTAATTAGATGGATTAATTAATTAATAATTAATTAAATAATCTCTTACTGAATTATAAACTAATAGTGATTGTATTTATTAGTTGTTGATGATAAGGTGAATAAATTGGATTATTTACTTGAATAAAACAGTTTTATTTTCAATTACATCAGTTTATTATTTTATTTATCTTACTTAAAACTTAAATAGTATCCAGTTATTGATTTTGCAGTTTTACATAATTATAAATCATGATAAATAGATAACTTCCTGACAAGTTTTGCCTTGAAAATAATATTTACTATTAATTTTGAGTTTTTAATATATTTAATATTTAAAAAATTATTCATTTATCTAACAACTGTAACACTGGACCTGGACATGTGGACAATGTGTAAAGATTATACACAGTTTACAAATATATTTATCATAGTTAAAAGTTAAAGTTGTTTGGATTAACAGTAGGCCAACTGGAACTTAATTTTGATATCATTTACGAGTACCTACATCCAGGGGCGTATTTTGAAATTTGGCGCCCCGGGCCAATACGTTTCGCCGCCCCAGAAGTCAAGGAAGAAAAACAAAATGCTATCCGCCAGGGGCATATTTATGCCGCCCCGGGGGTTGGTGCCCCAGACCATGGCCCGGATGGCCCTAGGAAAAATACGCCCCTGCCTACATCAAGACTGCCTAGTTCAAATTAGCCTCCTGAGGTCTGCTTTATCAGCTATAGTTAGTGTTTATCGCGTATGACTGTGAATCTCTTGTTTCACACGGTCCCATCGGTCCCTGTTAATTTTGGGTGAATGATACATGCATGCACATACATGTAATTTTTAATCACTAATGACTTCTAGATTTTATAATGTTAAATGTATGTGTATTCTTAACTTTAGTAGTGATTTAAAAGTGACAACATTTAACAAACATAACAATAAGGCAATTAATCAAACGCCATCACAACTAAATATAGATCTAAAAGCAAGCAGACACCTGGCAACTTATCCGACTTCAAGTTACAGAATAATGAGAACCAGCTAATCTTTTACATGAAAAGTTCTCACGTACTCATTACGTACGTAGAAATATTCTTCTTCTCCTTTCTTGTTCGCTCATTGCTGAGGATCGCGACCACATGACTGTAATTTGTCTCCATTTTGTGCGGTCATAAGCCATGTGGACTGAATGCTGCAGACTGCCGCCAGCCGACCTCTTCGTTTGCCAAGAAGTATTTAAAATGGTACAAAATATGTACAAAGATACTGTTTGATCTGAGACTCCAAGATCTACAAAGATCTTGTTCGAGGAGGAAGGAGGAGGAAGGTCTATAAGGAGGTGGCGGCTCTTTTTGTAGAATAACATAGAAGTTGCCATAGGTATTTCCATGTTAACAGTTAATGAATCTAATGGGTACCTACAAAATACAGGGGATGTTGTTCTAAAATTAAAATTAAAGAGTTGTTTGCGATGTTTTATTCTTAGTTTAACCTTTGGTATGCTTAGGAGCAGATCTGCTCCATATGTATTCAACTTAAAACAGGTATTTATTATAATTGCTATTTTTTAAATGACATATTTTTGACAGACGCATACGAAAAAGGTTAATGCGTGCGAAGTCTACAAAGCGAGCTACGCACAAACTTCAGTAACCACGCTGTTCTAAGTTTTAACAGTGCGTCATGAATAACCTAAAAATAAACTGTATCAAAGGGAATCCAGTAGCAATGCACCGTACCGCTCTATGTCCTCACAAAGGAGGTGACAGAAGTCGTAAACGCTATGCGACTAAAATTAACCGTCAACTTCTCAATCAATGGGGGATTATTATGGATATTAACGATTTAATATAGAGGTAATTAAATAAAACATGCATGTTTCTCGGCGTGGTAATGACTCCATAGACCGTCTCGGAGTGCAGGGAAAAGTCGATGGCACCAGACCACGTGGTAGATCACCAATGAGATGGACAGACCAGATCAAGGCCGCAACTAAGTGCTCGGTTTACGTGTGTACCCGGAAAGCTGCAGTCAGCGACGAATGGCGCCGTATTAGCAAGATTATCACTCATCGAGATTCACAATGATGACCACGACCACTCTGGCAAGAGTGTACCGACTAAGAAGAAGAAATAAAACATTGCCGGAAATATAAATGTGGTCAAATATTGATTGTCATTTGTTTCTTCGTAATTTGTGCCGTATAATTTCTACTACAATTTAAGCTAAATAGTAAATCATATGTATGACCTATATCTATCAGGGACTAAATTATCGAATCTCTTAAAGCTTCAATGCAATTTTTGCAACGAGAATCGGTTGAGAACAGCGACCTGTAGAGGAGAACATCCGAACAGATATACGAAAGCATTTTTGTCCAAACTGAAACAGAGACGCCTCCCTCGGGCTTCGTACTCGTTCTTCCAGTGCCAAGCCCCCTGTTCCTAATACATCCAGCGTGTTCCAGTGAATGTGTTAAAAGCCAATAACAAAGTACCTACTCAAGTAATTTTCGGATGAAACTGTGACTTTTTTGGTTCCAAACCAGTTTTAATGTTTCCACAGGCACTCGAGACACACCAGTTAGGTACAGGCTTAGGTATTAGGCTAAAAGGACGACTCAAGCTAGACCGGGCCGCCCGGGCACAGCCCGAGGCATCCGACATGTCATTTTCTATGACGGCTGATCGGTGATCACGTGGTGCTTTCCATAGAAAACGAAGCTCCGGAAACCCCGGCCCGGACACGGCCCGGTCTAACTTGAATCATCTTTAATACTAAACAAACAAAAGCTTCATATATTTATATTACAATTTGTAACATAAAATATTATGACTCTATAAAGTTATCAACTCAAAAGATTCAAACAGATTTAGTTTATTCAAGCGTGACTCACAACATCAAATTCAATGCCTACAAAAGACGCTGGAAATAGTATTTCGTATCAATTTCTTCACAGAACTGAGTGGACACTCGATATTTTCTAAACAATTTTCAATGATACGCCCCTCTTATTTCTATTTATATCTCTCGCTTCGGAGATCGGCCACTAGATTTTGTGACAAACTCGTCTCTTATTAATTGCATTCCACGTGGTCGCTTCTTCGAGAAAGAGACTTATGGGTTTATGTCTTTCTTGATGAATTCAGGCATACGATTCACGAGACCAATCTAATTTTACCCCTGGCTTTTCTTAGAAACTCGTAATGTATACGACGGACGGCGAAAATTGAGTTAATTAAGAGCTCTCGTTAAAATGGCGCATTCACGCTGTGACAGCTTGAAAATTGCGTAAATAATAATAGGATTTTATGTTTATGCCTAAGGTTTATTACCTCTGAAATATGGAATTACCGAGGACACTGTTCTTAATAAAATATTTTTGTTTCAAGTTTTTAACATGAATTAATGTATTTTACGATAAATATTTCAGATACAAAACATTTTATACAGTAATCCATCAATACGAAGTCGAAAAAGCCCAGTATTTATTTGAACAATTTCATAATAACACGAATTATGTGCGTTACATTTTTAAATACAAAAGGGCATTAGTAATTTTATTTGCATATTGAGATACGATATTACGTAGAGAGGAAGTAGTTCCACAATGTTATTCCGACTGGACTCCGAGTGCATCGCTTCGTAGGTACTGTGAAATAATTTTACAGTATGTACAGTTATGGTGCTAATTTACCGCCCTAGTGCGGTAACTAGCACTATACGTGCGTATGTCGAAAATTTTAAGTATAAGAAACAAAACTGCATTCGAAGGTTTCCTTTTTTTCTTCAATTTGGCTTGTTTAAAAAAATCTTGAGTTTAATATTAGATTTTATGCATATTTTGTAGTTTTTGTACGACAGACGAGTGTAAGACCTTATGTTTCTTGGAGAAATGTTACCATTAACATTAACTGTATCGACTAGTGTAATAAAATTGCGAGTGCTTATTTTTTGGAATTTTTTTGGAAGTTTTGTATCTTTTTAAAAATAAAGAAATGTCTCCTTTAAGTAAAATGAGCCAGCTTAAGGATTTAAGGTAGTTTCCCTCCAGGGCCCGACTTATCTTTTCACACTGTATACTGTAAAACTTTGTACAATACACGTGCGAAAAGGTAATTCACAACTGATTTAAAATACTACCTTCGGTCGTGTTTTAAATGTATCGCCACTCGTTGCGAATTTCCTACTTTTCGCACTTGTATCGTAATGTACCTACTATAATTTTCGTATCATTTCGTATCTTGTCACTATGACAATCAATATGGAAGTCGCTAGGGACCTCATACTATTGTCACTGTGACAAGTTGACGAAATGGCACTAAATTTAAACTAATTAAATTCATCATAAAATTATAATATTACAATATTAAAACTAAATTTTACATTTTCATATTTATCTGTACAGTCAGCAGCAGAAGTTGCTAAGCGGGCGAGGTGTTCAAAATTACCTTGACACACTCTTATTCTCTTAACAATAAAGTCGCTTCAAGATCTATTTGAACAACTGGCCCACTTAGCAACTTCTGCTGCTGGCTGTACCTATAGGTATTAATAAATGTACTAAATTTTAATTCCTTGACCGTACCAATGTTGTGAATTTGAGCTCCGAGGCGTTAACTACTCGAGTTTTCAGGAAATTGGATACCTATACAGAAATATGAGAAGTTTCATAAATTTTTCAACGTACAAATTTTGTAATTCTGGAAAATTTCCAACGGCACATCAGAAAGTCGGCCTCGCAATTTTTTTGTGGTTTGAGATACTGAATATTGTATTCGTTAAGCTACGTGAAGAGGTGTTGTTGCATTTTACAAGTAAAGACGGCGCAGGCGCCGCGGGCCTCAATCTCCGAGATGAAGACGTCACGAGCGAGCGCGTGTGGGGTACCGTGAAAAACTCACTAAGGTTCTGTATCATACATACTTGCAGTGGGGAGACACTCCTGACTTCGGGCAAACTCGGCTCCGTTCGGCTTAGCATTGCTCCGAGCAATTATTAGGGTTGACACAATTTGACGTCCCTTTGCGTGCACACACATTTTGACAACCCTAAATAGTCGAAAGGGGTAAGTGCCATAAGTTAGAAAGGGATATCATAATTCGACCCTGAACCGCTGTCAAACTTCGGTTTTGTAGGAAGTGTCCTTTCTGTACGGTAGGACTATTACTTAATTCTGTGCATACGGGGAGGCCTATTCAGAAATCATTGTTTTGTATCAATTTGTTATGGACCAATCTGGAGCCAGAAAAGTTTCTTCAGTCAGAAATATTGCTATTGATAACAAGAAATGACTACTTATCTGAATATTCCTCCGCGGACCAATAACCGGACAAACTTCAACTACGTACCTATTCGATACGTATAAAACGAGAATGAAACCTATATAGGTAGCGTGCCAGTACTATCATTTTCTTGATAAAAACATGTATTAAAAAAAACATAAACACTTAGGGCCACCCCACACTAGAGTTAGACCAAGAAAAGTCTGCAGCGATTTTGATAGCCCACGCATTGCAAGTGTTATTTTAATCGTCAAACTCCTATGAAATTATGACGTATAAACGACAGTTGCATTACGTATGCTATCAAAATCGCTGCAGACTTTTCTTGGTCTAACTCTAGCGTTTCCAAGCGTCGACGTCTAGCCAACTCTATGGCTGCAGCTCGACGCAACGTCGGCCCAACTGCGCAGCAACGCCATTTCCATAGCGCTGACTAGACGCCGACGCTCAAAAGACGCTAGTGTAGGATGGCTCTAAGAGTAAAGAGATATTTTCACTAATGACAGTTCCTGCAACTCGTTAATATATTAAATAACACGAATAAATATACGTATAAATACACGATTATACGTTTCCCGCAATGTTAGAGAGATGACACCCCCTAAAGACCATGTTTGTTTGTACGTATGTCGTTAAATATATGGCAAACGGCTCGCCTAAGAACATAAATCAACAGCGCCTTAAGCGGCTTATTAATATTTGCTATAGCGAAGATATAGTCCTTGTACTAGATGTGCCGTTTATTAAAATCGTTTAAATTTGGAGACTACTAATTTTATTGTACTCGTAAGTCGTAATATACCTAACCTACTGCTTGCACCTTGCACAGTGCGCAGAGACGACAAAAGTTTGGAAAATATGATTAAAATACTCGGGTTCTAGGTTTTTTGCTTTTTTATGTTTAACAAACCTCCACCAGGGGGGTGTCACTACGCAGTTTAGGTACATTTAGCCGGCGCGCCGCCCGGGCCGGCAGGTGTATGGCAGTGGGCTGCCGCTCGACCGCACGATAGTCGTGTCACGTGGCGCTCGCGCAAAGAAGATTCACCGTTCGTGCGCGGTTATAAGTTTCAATTTTGTTGCAGGCGGCGAGTATAGGTATAATTTTATACCTAAATCTGACTTTTGTGAAGGAGTGAATTTTCTGTACGGTAGTACTATTAGTTATTCTGTGCTTCCACTAGCTAGTGACATTATGTATTGTGACGCAATGCGAGAAATCTCTTAAATTACTACCTATTGTTTAGATTTTATTCTCAGTCATATAAATAGTTTATAAGGCGTAGTTTACATCTCCTGGTTCACCTCAACTGACATATAGAACATTTAAAGGACTAAATATTTTAACATTCTTGGTATCGTATGTCACTAGACAAACATTATTAATGCTCTTTTTGATTTTCTGTTTAATATTGGGCGAAATTAAGCTCGATTTGTGTAGAATTGTCCTACAATATTTCTTTATTTATTATTTTGTTTCTCCATTTTCTTTATTCATTATTATTATTAGAAGCCTATACGGTGTCCCACTGCTGGGCAAAGGCCTCCCCCCTCGTTTTCCATTCGCTTCGGTTTTGAGCAATCTCCGGGCAGTCCTTAAGATATATTATGCGTCCAGGTCATCCCGCCATCCCCGTCTGGGCCTACCAGAATACCTTTATTTATTAAAACTATAAAAAATATATGAAGCCTATACGCTTATTTAGGCTTTTTAGGTTTTTTTTTTTAAGGAAGTTTTTATTTACTTCTACAGGAAAAGGGTTCAAAATATTTTCAGGCATCATAATAAGTAGTCTGAGCGGAAAGAGAAGAATCATGGACGTGGAATGTATGGGGCCCAATGCATTCTACTACACTTCTCTATCCGCACAGACTCTATTAAACCGTGACAGGACTGATAGGTATCATCCAGTACGTTTAGGATCTTTGTTGGAAATATAAGCAAGATCCTATCTTAGGCGCGATTGTTGAGGTTTGCACACACAAGCAGACAAGTCTTACTGGGTATAGTTGACTGGGGTATAATTACGTTACTAAGTGCTTAATAAAATCTAATGCATATTGCATTATGAATTACCAGACAACTTATATTAAATTGTTATGTTACTGTATCTTACCAACTACCTATCAATTAGATAGAAGCGCATATATAAAAGATTTAACTGCACAAATCTGCAAAAATTAAATCACGTCACAATGCGTAATTAATACGTAAGGTGGTACTAGTGCTAGACATGCTAATGCCCAATAGATGACACCCTGCTATCACCTCTATTGACAATGAGTTAAGTTTCAAGATGACATGTACTGGGACCGCGTCGAGCACCTTACTTATTGTGTATTTATTTTCATGACAGTAATCTACAGTTGCCTATTTAATCATGGTCCCGTACATAAATGAAACGCCATTATATTTAATTCATCGTGTTCGAGTATTTTAAATGGCTTCAAATTTCTATATGCGAAAATTCACGTAGATCTCACGTTTTAACAGACGTTGATTAAAATGTGAATTTATGTTTCATATAATATACGCTGCACTCGCGAGTTGCGCCAGCTCTCATACCTGCAGCGTACTTTACGGGAAAAACTGAATTTTAAAGCCGACTGTACCTCGGAACAACTCTATTTGTATTTGTCTGGCCGTTAAAAGCGCAGGCGGTAGCTATTAAAACTTACTACTGCCGTCGGCTTGTTTCATATTTTACTAAATAACTTTGTGCCATCAGCCTATAGGCGTGACAAAGACACGAGAATAATAAAAACTGCTAGCAGTACGTAGTATACAGCGTTTTTCGTCATTTAGTGGCGTGACATTAGAAACCATCTCAGCTGCAGACTGCACCGAATTTGAACCGACCAAGTGTGGCCGTGCCTCTATAAACGTCATATTTTTGTAGGAATTTGGCGTTTTGTGATGGCTCTCCGCACTGTCATAAATCATAAACGACACTCGGGACTAAAATCGGTGAACTCGAAGTGAAGCTTCAGGATTTTAGGTTTGACGGCCTCCTGTCCTAGTCGATAGAGACGTTCAAAATCGTTCAGACAGCTAGACGGCTTTCCCGCATAGACGCCGTGTGAACGACTTTGAACGTTTCCTTACAAATTTGGCTGTCACTACGGTATTCGATAAAATCCCGTATACGGTATACGGGAAAAAATTACGCCGTGTGAACCTAGCCTTAGGTTCCCGAGTTATGGATGTTTTTCTATTATTCATTTATTAAATATATCGTCGTTTAATACCTAAAATACAAGCCTTATGTATTGAGATAACTGTATGGCTAGTTAGATTTGTGTAGAACTCTTTTTTAATACTTAAAGCACTTACAAGTTAGCGTTACCCGGAGGTCAAAGCTCCATGAAAATAAATATATATGGTTCTGATCTACGCGCTGGCGCCAACTACAGGAAGTTGAGAAATGTAAATTGGCATCGAAATAAACTGTCGTTATTAATTACTTGTCTTTGGGCATACGATGGGATGTTTTCATAATTCATAGAGCAATATTGAACTTTATTCCTTTAACGTAGGTATTAATTTCGCTAATAAATTAGCTCTAACTGTGCATGGATGCGGCTGAACCTTTTCATATTTGCAAGGATTCTGCTAATTAGGCCCTATTACTATTATGTTTTACTTGATTATATATAAAACATTAGTAAATTCATACTAATTGTAAATTTTGAATAGGTACTTCTTGATATTCATAAACAGTGATGAAGTGAATTTGATTATGCCTTAACTTAAGAATAAAATAATTCATTTCATTTAAATGACTGGAACTTGATAATAAAGTAAATATTATCAGCGAGGAATTATAATTATGTATACCAGGGATGTTGCGAATATCCGCATCCGCAACCGCGGAACTTTTGCATTATTTTCAAACTCCGCATCCGCATCCGCATAAAATCGATGCGGAGCTTAATGCGGATATATAGACCTACCTACCTACCTAAAATATTCCCAGATTACTTTGCGAGTATGCATGTCAACTGCAATCGAGTTGAGTGGTTGAACAAAATGACGCCAATCATAACGAAATTCCCGTCGGTTACATCCTTTTTGTTATAAATCGACGCAGCTGTGTGACAGGAACAGGATGCGGGATGCAATTATTGTGCGTCCGTACTCGTTCCATCATGTGACTGAATTCGCATATTGGTATAGTTACAAAAAGTTAAAATCTCTCTTGCTTGTATTACTTAGAGCCACTTTCACCACTAAACCGGAGTTAACCGGTTAAACCGTTAACCCAGTGTCAAATTGTACTGGTAACCTTGGTAACTCCAGATTTAACCGGTTAACCCCGGGTTAGTAAATGTGCAAGTGGGCCTTATACAGTTTACAAAAATGCGTTCTTCAATTTACTTAAGACATTGATTTTGTACCTTAAAATTTTGCGAAATATAAATTATACCTATAAGTTGACAGCATTAATCAAATCTCTAGTTTTTATATCAGGGAAAAGCTGTACCGATAGGTAAATAAATAAGCCAACTAATAATGTCCAACGTCCAACGTCCAGTGTCGTCATCGACCTATCATTAAATTAACAATATTATCATTACGGCACAGAAGTAAAATATTCTAATATTACTGCCATCTTCATGAAAATATCGTGTATCGTCTATCGATTATCAGCCCTTGTTTCAAGGTCAAGACATCTCGTCTACCACTAATTCTGCTTCGTTGCCAGCGACAGACGTGACCAGCCCAACCCACTTCACCTTCACCGCTTTCTGAGACGTTCGTCTTTGAAAACCAATCGGCAGTTGAAAATAATGTGTCCGAGAAGACATCAAAATGTACCTATCCAACAGTCATGAAGTAGTGCTGTATACCTAAACATTTTAAAAATGATATTAAATTTCGAATTTTAGAGCAAATTTTGCAGCAAAGTATGCGCCCATTTTATGGTAAGAAGGTCATTATTAATTTTATGAAATGAAATGAAATAATTTATTAATAACAATAGTTACATGTCAGATATTACCATGTTTGGTATTATACATAATTTATATATCAATACATGTTCGCAACACTTTGGCTTATATTAGAATAGGTAGGTTAAAGAATTCTTCATAACTATAAAATACGTGAGTCTCGAGCCACATTTTTAATTTATTCTTAAAGCCCGCGGTGGTAGCTGCTTTTCTTATACTATCAGGCAAGCGGTCCCACAATATGGATCAATTTCGCTGATTTGGCGAGTCGGTGTGTTTCGACTACCAGCCTATTTTTACGTATGTTACTGCGGAGGCTGTACCTGTCGTTAGTACCTTTACATTTAAACCTGGCAATATTTTCTCGCGTGAACACCGCAATCTGATGTATGAACAGACATGGGAGGGGAAGGATCTTAATGTCCCGAAAGAGGTCACGTGCGGGGGCATCCGCTGCCTTGCTGGCCATAGCCATACATTCTATATCTATTATAGAGTTTTACAGACTTATACTTTAGAAAATATAAAAGGTTTTCATTGATTTTCAGTGTGTATTAAACTAACGATACTTCACCATAATTATATTTTGTTATGGACATTTTATGAAATATAAGAACTTTATATAAGAAGTGAAAAAAATCAACTTGATAAGATGACCCCATTTTAGTAATCACGACCTAAGTACTTCTCAGTTATCACCCAATAACAGCTTTTGTGAAGACAGTTTGCTAAATAAGGGTTGCTCCATTGTGCTATGGATAATAAAGATAAAATTTAAAGGGCACCCTAGGAAATTACTTTGCGAAATGCTAGTTCATTATTGCTTGAGATAAATGACAGCGTTAATGGTAGATTAAATAGAAGTTTAACTGTTTACAGTATGAAACATAACTAGTGCGATAAATAGCACATTGCATTAGATATTAGATAAAATTTAATTTTTATGTTGACCAAATCTTTCTCTCTTTTCTCGTCTTTTATAGTTATATTCCAATAGTATAGGTATAAATATAGATATACCTAATGATGTAATTAACAGAGCAGATGAAAGTGCTCTTGTATACTTACATCAATACTGGCAACCAGCTATTTTATTATACTTGGCTTTTTGAAAGCACATACCTAGTTAATATCGCTTTATGCTAGTCGGCACCCAATTATTGACGTGATTATAATATGCTTTAAGATACTCGCATTCTAAATGCGTAGCTGGTTTTGCGTTGTGAATGCTCTCATAATTTCATTTATAAAATTTATATATTTACGTATAGCAAATACTAGGTAGTGCAAAAAGTAAATATAGGTAACGAAATAAAATACCAAAGTTCATTAAAAATGTATTTATTTTTCATTTTATTGTGCTCCTCATATTTATAATTGGACGAATCGCCCGAAACTTTAATTACATTAGTGATGCGATCGTATTACGATTAAAAATAAACAAAGTAAAATAAATTAAATACAAAAAACAGTAAACAAAAACAACATTTTGGACAGCCAAAATAAATATGTCATTGACAAGGAAAACGGTGATATTAACATAATTTAAAAACATAGTTGTTGAGATTAAGATTTAGCTTTTTTTATAAAGTCATTACATTTCCTATAAATGGGATCTATACTTAATAGGCTGGTGATAATATTAAATATGGATTAAAATGAAATCAATTGCTTAAATAAGAAATCAACTAAACAGCCATGTATGTAAAATAAAAAGTACGAAATGTTAGCACCAGTTATAGGAAATAAGAAGAAAACTGCATATGTAGTGTATTTAGAAATAAAAAGTGATTTAAACTTTTATGCAATGTCTAAATAATTTCGAAGGGGATTTTCTCCAAACATTTTTATTTAAATAGGCTGATTATTGACCGTTAAAATGATAGGAGAAACCCACCCCTAGTGATATGATTATAAAATTTATCTTACTATTCTTACAGTACATATTAATTCATTTACCTACAAAATATTTACAATATCTACATGTCAGCAAACTGATGTACAACTTTCATGATTAACTAAAATTTACAATTTCATTTTATAATCCATATTAAATGTGATAATTTTAGGACTAGTTCGAAATAACTTACTAGGACAAAACTTCTATCACTACTTAAAATATGGTCACATGAATTATATACAAAAACCATTTAACGCTAAGCTATTCATGAAAATAATTGTATTGAGTGGATATTCCAAAACATTACAGGCCTAACTAGTTAGGACCCGAGTGCTACTTTACACAATCGTACAAAATTAGACACTACGAATTTTATTCAAGTCAATAACAATTCACAGTTTAAACTAACCAGAAACAATGTATATTGAAGGCATGAGAATTGAAAAGGCCGTACTCTCTGTTGAATTTAGGCCAATAAAGTTTAACAATAAATTGCTTCGATTTCATTCCTGTTTTATGATTTTAACTGCCGTATATCACAAGGAACAGTTATGGCACATGACCAAATCTTTATCACTTAGTTCGGACACTGCACAGTTCACGACATTGGTATTTCTGCAGAGAGGCGATGCCGGGAGGAGGTCCTCGTGCCGCATGTACCACAAGTGTTATTACTATATCCTGAATCGGATCCAAAGGAGGAGTCCCCGCTCGGAGGCTTTGGAGACGCCCTTGGCCCTCTCCAGCAGCCTATTCCTGGTAAATCTCCGCCAGGCCAAGCGCCGCCCGCACCAACAGGTATAGGTCCTTGCGGCCTGGCGCCTACCGTCCCAACTTGAGGGTATAGTCTTAGTAACGCATCTAGCAAAACGCCTTCATGGAATTCGGAGGGATCGGGTGGATGCATATGCCTCGGCATTCTCTGTTGAGCTCGTCGTCTCTCTAAGGATTTGGGCCGCCGGTCTAGACGGTGGTGTCTGGGACGGTGCGGTAGAGACTGTGGTGCGGGTGGTTTGGAGCACGTTCGACAGGGTGCCGCTTCGCCTACGAGGCTGAGCTCGTCTTCGGCGAAGTGGTCGTCGCTGTGTAGGGAGTCGTCAGAGCGGTGGGGTAACTCCTCGTAGAGGGGGGCACCGCAGGTATCACCGCCGCAGGAGTTGCCACCGCGCCATGTGCCTCCCGATCCGCATACGAAGACTCGGCCGGGACAGCCTGGTCTCTTTGTTTCTACCATCTGGGAAAAATAACAGAAGCAAATTAATTAACATTGTCTGGTTTGCTTTAGGTACTGCCTCTTGAGCAAGTGTAGGAATTAGGTTGGAAGTTATGAATAACGTAAAGAAACACTACAATATCTATTACAATTAAACAAGACTTTGATGTCAACTGAAAATGCAACTTTTGTTCGATTTAGAGATTAAAGTATTTCTGTCAATAAAATATAGGCCTTACCTCCAATTGAGGCTCAATGTCCGGTCTGTGTGGGATGGGTGGTCGTCTCGGCAAGTCTTGCAGGTCCTCGTATAACGGCGCTGGCGGCGGCGCCCGTCGCTGCGAGCCGGTCTGGTTGGGTGCCGAGGATTTGGATGGCAGGAGATTGGTGACTTTCCGCTTGTGTCTGATGGAGAAAGAAAAAATAAAGTTAATTTAAATGTTGAAAGGTTGAGGAGCTAAAATGGTGTCGAAAACAACGAATGACTAGCAATTTTGATAGCCCAAACTATGCAAGTGTTATTTAAACGTCATAATTACATAGCCGTTTGACGTTTAATAACACTTGCACAGTCTGAGGCATCAAAATTGCTGCCAACTTAGCTTGGTCTACTTAACTATACTCGTTAGAAGTAAAATATCAAGGAAGCGATGTTAGGTACATCAAACTTTATATACCAGACAAACGCAACTGAAGTTTTTAACTGGCTGTATATTTAGCGCCGCACTGGAATAAGACGGAGGCAAAGACTAAGGTTTAGACGGACATAATTTAGTCAGCCAAAAACGTATTATGTGAAATGCTATCATATTTTACTTGCCAGGCAAGCAAAAAAAGATTAATTGCATAATTTAAGAAGCGTACAGTAACAAGAGTATAAAGATTTTTCTTCTGTTACCCTTCATTCTTCAGAGAATCTCAAACGAATGTATTTTCCAGCATCCTAATCATGCATAAACTCGTGTAGGAGTTCTTTGTGAAGTCTGAATAGGACCTAGTTTACTTTCTGCCCAGCCATGTGTAACCTTTAACGCTCACATCTACAAAGAAATTCGCTTTTCTAAGAAAATAAGCGTTCTCTCGCTTTTGTTGGAGCCTTTATCCTTTTGTTTGCAGACTTGAGAATAAACGGTGGTCCGATGTAATTATGCTTATTCACGCATAGGGATTCTTGAACAAGTTTAATTGAGTATTTGTTTAACGTTCGCGCGAGCACTTCTAGCTTTTGTAGACTACGAAACTCTAAAACATTTGTCGGGCCTCAAGTTCGAACATTAGTAAACTAGTGGCACCGGACAGGTATTATTGGCACTGCTACCGCAATATATTTGCTAATGAATATTGGTTTTTATGATACGCATTACGTACTTGTATAGAAACATTACTTCGCAGAACAAATTGCCACTAAATGTTAAGAGCGCTCTTACAAGAAAAGTCGAAATAACGCAAAATTGATGATACTAGTCGACGAAATTCAGGACTTTGTGCTCATTATTAGAAACAATGAGTACTTGTTCCAGTAAAAGCGTCTTCTTATCTTTTTAAATATCGTTGTAAATATTAGAAAAAGGACTTATTAAATTAGTAATGATTTTTTTTCTGATGGTCGTTTCCGAAAAACCCCGTGAAGCACTGAATGGCAAGCTCTTATTTGGAAATGTTGAGAAGTTTACTCTGCTAAACCTGGCTATTTTCTATTACTAATACCCTGTACTTTAGGCATATCAAACGATATTTTTCCTACACACCTTTGAGAAAGAGAAAATCAAAGTAAAACGAACTCAATTTTCTCTCCGAAACAAGAGTCAATTCCTGCGAAAATCTACTTAATATCGAAGTCATTTTCATACTCAAGCAATCTGCAACGTTTGCTTATACTGTTGGTATACATTAGTGTTTATGAAATTCTACTATAATTTTTTGGCAATTTTTTGAAAACTACTCTATATTACCGATGACGCGCGCTGCGCCAGCTCAGTGCCGCGGCAGAGCTTGTAGAGGCAGGACGTGTGTCGGTCGGCTCCGCACATTTTCAACGGCGACAACGAGATTTTTTATCATTGTGTGCGGCGGGCGCTGTGTAAAACGCTATACTGTGTGCGTGTAAACCGCAACGACAGACTTTGATCCTAGCACTGTTTTTATAGTATTATAATTTATAATGGTACAGTTTAATAAACTACCGGACAGGATTAAAAATATTTGAAACGACCTGACATTCTATATGTATTAATTTTGACTCAAGATAGTACTCAGGGTCTGATGATGGAGCCGGAAGGTGGTCACGGGTACCAATCAACCATGCAACTAAACCACTTCGTGTTTAGGCTCGTTTTATTCATCTTAACAAGATCTTTGACACAAGATAGTACTCATGGTCTGATGATGGAGCCGGAAGGTGGTCACCGGTACCAATCAACCATGCAACTAAACCACTTCGTGTTTGGGCTCGTTTGATTCGTCTCAACAAGATCTTTGACACAAGATAGTACTCAGGGTCTGATGATGGAGCCGGAAGGTGGTCACCGGTACCAATCAACCATGCAACTAAACCACTTCGTGTTTAGGCTCGTTTTATTCATCTCAACAAGATCTTTGACACAAGATAGTACTCAGGGTCTGATGATGGAGCTGGAAGGTGGTCACCGGTACCAATCAACCATACAACTAAACCACTTCGTGTTTGGGCTCGTTTGATTCGTCTCAACAAGATCTTTGACACAAGATAGTACTCAAGGTCTAATGATGGAGCCGGAATGTGGTCACCGGTACCAATCAACCATGCAACTAAACCACTTCGTGTTTGGGCTCGTTTGATTCGTCTCAACAAGATCTTTGACACAAGATAGTACTCAGGGTCTGATGATGGAGCCGGAAAGTGGTCACCGGTACCAATCAACCATGCAACTAAACCACTTCGTGCTTGGGCTCGTTCGATTCGTCGCAACAAGATCTTTGACAAAAGTTAGTACTCAGAGTCTGATGATGGAGCTGGACTATGGCCACGGGTACCAGTCTACCATGTAACTGAACCACTTCGTGTTTGGGCTCGTTTGATTCGTCGCAACAAGATCTTTGACACAAGATACTACTCAGGGTCTGATGATGGAGCTCGAAGGTGGCGACGGGCAGAGCTGGGCACCGTTAATCAAAAAGTTAACTTCGTTAATCGTTAATCCGTTAAATAAAAAGTTAACTTCGTTAAACGTTAAAACGTTACTTTTCAAAAGTTTTAACGGAAGTTAAAGTTAATCGTTAATCGTTAACTCGAAATCGTAAATATACGCAATAAGAAATAATCATAAATTTTGATTTTTATTAAAGACTAATCTATTAATTAACATGGTAATAATTACTAATTAATAATAGCATAGCCAATAAAAATATCATTTGCTAGCATATGCCATAAGGTGCATGTTCCCCTTCATGAACATGAGTGATATTAAAATTGTCGTCTTATAGCGACGCCCGTTTTGGAGAAAAAATATCTTTTCCCGCCGAAAACAGGCGTTCCACAGCAGCACTTGAAGGTATACTAGTGTTATATTTGAGGCAGCGCGCGGCCTTGGTGTGAGTAGGTACTTAGGTATTAACGATTAACGGACTTAAGAAAAGTTAACGGAAGTTAACAAGTCCGTTACAGGTTTTTAAAGTTATCTTAAAATTTAATCCGTTACTCGAAAACTTAACTTCGTTAATTAACGATTAACGGATTAACGAGTTAATGCCCAGCTATGGCGACGGGTACCAGTCTATCACGTAACTGAACCACTTCGTGTTTGGGCTACGTGTTTGGGCTTCGTGTTTGGGCATCGTGTTTGGGCTTCGTGTTTGGTGTATCACCTAGTATCAAAGATCTTGTTGAGACGAATCAAACGAGCCTAAACACGATGTGGTTTAGTTGCATGGTTGATTGGTAATGGTGACCACCTTCCAGCTCCATCATCAGACCCTGAGTACTGTCTTGTGTCAAAGATCTTGTTGAGACGAATCAAACGAGCCCAAACACGAAGTTGTTTAGTTACACGATAGACTGGTACCCGTGGCCACCTTCCAGCTCCATCATCAGACCCTGTGTATCTTCAGTGTCAAAGATCTTGTTGAGACGAATCAAACGAGCCCAAACACGAAGTGGTTTAGTTACATGATAGACTGGTACCCGTGGCCACCTTCCAGCTCCATCATCAGACCCTGTGTATCTTCAGTGTCAAAGATCTTGTTGAGACGAATCAAACGAGCCTAATCGTGTTACTACATGGTTGATTGGTATCCGTGACCACCTTAATCATCATCATTATCATCAGATGCTCAATACTAGTTCGTTTTTAAACCCTCGTTGATACAAACTTTACAACCTATAGGTACCAAATGCTATGACGAAACATGTAAATAAGCGAGTACCTATAATTTATTTCGAGTAATACTTATACCTTCATAAGTACGAGTATGGGGCTATTCATAAATTACGTCGTTTCAAATGGAAGGAGGGGTGGGGGGAGTCTGGACATCGGATGATGGTAGTATGACGTAGGAAGAAACAGAGTCATCCGAAGCATGATTTTTGGATGATTTGAGCGGTGGGGGGGTCAAAAATCGTCACCAATAGATGAAAAATTAATTTATGAACACTGCACACACTTACATTTGCACTGCATTTAGTATTTTCGTACTTACCAAATAACAGTTTTAGGACTTTAAAAGTTAAGCACAGTTAGTGTTGTTATGGTTGATTTCAATATGCTTCGCGAAGGATCAAGAATGTTTAATCCATCATTGTAGTGCGAGTGTGGTAGAAGGGATCGGTATACTGAGCTCGCACGGCCTGCCGCAGCGCGTAAAATACCTAAACTCGCTCAACGCCGAGATGTAATAGCGCTCTTAAGGTTTTCCAAACCTATTATTTAGCCACATTTCGAGGCGTAAAATTGTTGACTATTTGCTAGGATTTATTGGCATTCTCTCTTAGTCTGTATCCGTTAGCTTTTGACATAGAAACCTGCTTGTACTTGCCTACTGTTAGGTAGTACAGTCACCTGCAATAGTATGTCATTCTTCGATGGCCGCAAAAATATCTGACACGATCTTATTTGTAGAACGCTAAGAGCGTGTCACATATTTTTGCCGCCTTCGAAGAGTAACATACTATTGCAGGTGACTGTACAAAATACTACAATTTATTTATCATATCTCATACGTTCGCTTTTATTTTATCTTTTTACATACATAATATAAAGTTTACAAATTATATATTAAATATAAAAGTACTGCAAAGGAATTCAGAAATCTGTCCTTCAAACAATAATGCTCTCGTAAATATCAATATTATGAGACAATAACAACTTATTTCATAAATACGATAACTGAATATCTAAATGCTCAACAAACTTCAACAAAAGAAAGCTAAAGTCAGGCAATTGCTTAGGTATGTACCTACTTCTATTAGGTAGGTATATTATTATTCTGCTACAGTTACAATTTAACAAGAATTTCATTACGAGAAGTGTAAAAAATATATAATTCAATTATTTTTATAGCAACTTAAATATAACACATAATGTTATAAGTATAACTATATTACTTTATACACCTATCGTCACTAAGTACATTCTTTGCTTAAATACGTCACCATATCCATCGCAATTACCTAACTATATCACTTCCCTACTTAATGCACATAGTTGTGATTAATAGCTTTAATTTAGTTAGATAGCGTGCCTGGCAACTCATATGATATATGGACACTTAGGTGTCCCATTTCGCAGATAACAGGTCAACGTACCTACTAAGTAAGCGTATATTAGGCATTAATACGGTGTATAATGTATAAACCAGTTTCGTTCAATGAAATAAATTATGACAAAAACACAAGACAATGCATGGTAGTCAAACAACTATTGTTATTTTTTGTTTGTTATATACAAATTGTTGATATAATAACTTATTGAATATTAATAAGTACTAGACACGAAAACTCTAAAGAGAGAGATTTAGATTCAAAGTATTCGACATACAGCCAAACGCTGCATCTTCAATCGTGGAGATACTGGAGATAAATTTAAAGTTAGACTTTCAAAAATTCTTAAGGCGATATGATTCGACTCATCAACGAATCTGAGGGGGTGAGGTGCGCGGCAAACCGTGAAGCCCCGCCCGCGCGTCCCGCGACCCTCTCGCCGAGCTCGTGAGCGCGCGCCGCGCACGGTAAACATTGCAGACGGGTCACAGTATAATGATCTTATGATGGCAGTATTTTAACTAGACCGGGAAATGGTCACGTTTTAGAGTTTTTATTGTATATGTACGTATGTATTTTTTGCATTACGTATTTCTGATCATTTCATGTAGAATTATTATTTTTATATAGACATGTGTACTTATTATTGATCAGTAAGAACGTTTTAATTTCATGGCAGCGTGTTCGAGTTAAAGTACCTAAAGGAAAGTAACAATTTTAAAGGAGACGGTCAATTAAGGGTTCTATTTATAAAGGTTATTAACCTTAATCAACAATTCTACTTTACAGATTCCTTTAACGAAATAACGCTGCCGTGAAATTAAAACGTTGTTACTGATCAGTAGTACTTATTTATAAGCTCTAAAAACAAAAAAAAAACAGTTTCTAAGTAAATTTCTGATAACTTTTTGGTCAGTGCAAGCCTTACGGTTTCGTCTTGGCAACATTTTACATGAAAATGTTTTTGGTGGGTCTCATTATCACAATTTCCAATACTTTTGTTGCCTAACTTAATAAATTATTGTTTACAATACCTATCGACTTTATACCTACTTTAATGATCACACAATTTTAACGAAACAATGTTTTCAAGAAAATAATTCAATTAAGTGCGAGTCAAACTCGCGCACCGATGGTACCTACATTTTATTAAGTACATTATATATATATTTTTTTATTAAGTTGTAACTGACTCATCATCATCATCTCAGCCATAAGACGTCCACTGCTGAACATAGGCCTTCCCCTTGGACCTCCATTCCGGTCGGAAGCGACCCGCATCCAGCGTCTTCCGACGGCCTTAACAAGGTCGTCTGTCCATCTTGTGGGTGGACGTCCTACGCTGCGCTTGCTATAGTCCGTGGTCTCCACTCGAGCACTTTTCGACCCCATCGACCATCTTCTCTGCACGCAATGTGGCCTGCCCATATATATATATATATATATATATATATATATATATATATATATATATAACATTTTCAAGAAGTCTGGTCGCTTGTGGTGAAAAAAAAAATGTATGGAGAACAGAGTGGCCAACTTTCTTAAAAATAGTTTATCTAATACTGATTCTAAAATGGTATCACACATGCTATTTACATTTCTACAAATAAAGATATGGCCTAGATGGTGTTTAAAGTGAAGTATGGTGCTAACTAGTAAAAAAGACATAAAAGTGCGATTATCTCGAAAACCACGAAACTTTTACTAGACCTATAAGTGCATTTTCTGGACCAGCCTAAGCTGCCCTGTCGATGGTTAGAAGGTTGTCCATTAATTACTGGACACTCTGTATAGAGATGTAACTAACCCAAATGGCACTTGGCACTTTTTTTATCTGATAGTCAGCAAATGAGCCGCCTGATGGGAAGCGGTCATCTGATACTACTTTAAACACTAAAACGTCCATGCGTTATTGATTTAGTGTAATTTCCCCACAACAAATTAGCCTTTTGGCTGCACTTGGGCCGAGCACAAGCATAAACAGTAGCAGTAGGTACTAGGTACAAAGAAATCACGGAGCGACATAACCTCCTCGTTCAAAGCTACCACGATAGGCTCAGCTAGAAAGTCGTAGAGTAACTGACTGCAAATAAATATGGGAGCGATAGCTTGCACTCCGTGGTCCATAACAATCAAACAGATGGCGATGGCGTCGCATTCTTACGCATTCATAAGGATCCGATAAAAGATAATTTTAGATATTAGACAAAACAAAAAACCTAAGGTAGGGAATAAACACATTAAAAAATGTTGGCTAACGGCGTATTGCATAGAGTATCATTCTATGGAACTTGCTAACTATGTAAACAAAAGTTACTAGTAAATTCATTCATTCATCAAGTTTGATTACATAGTTAGCAAGTTTCATAGAACGGTTACCGATACGACGGTTATATCAATTACACAAACGTGCACGGTGCGTAACGGAATGGGTAAGTAATATATAATAATAATATAATTTTACACTAAACAAAATATCTGCAAACAAAAGATTATACGAGTATAGCGCCAACTGCGCGCCTCTGGGCTGTATCTTATTCTTTGAACCTCGTGGCGGTGCAGCGATACAAAATTCACGTACGATCGCAGTGAGCGGGGTAAGCGGGTGGTGCGGGTACAGAGCGCTTAGCTCCACCCAGACGCTCAAGGGCATTGGGCCTACCAATCGTCTTAATAATATTAACTAGATTTTGCCCTGTGCGCAGGGCCCTCAGGGCCCCGCGGTACGCGTGTTGTTTGCTGTTGGTGCTGTTGTTGACGTGTTGTTGTTGGTAATGTTGTTGTTGCTGTTGTTTGCGCTGTTGTAATTGCGTAGTAGCTTGTTTTCCAAAGGGAAAAAGAAACAAAGTTGTACTTTTGCTAGGACAAACAGATCCGCGTGCGAGCACTTCATTCCTGTAGCTCGGTAGCAGTCCGGTTATGTGAGGGTCGCAGTTCTAACCTAACCTAACCCACTTTTCTGGTAGCAGTCCGTTTCTGTGAGGGTCGCAGTTCTAACCTAACCTAACCCACTTTTCTGGTAGCAGCCCGTTTCTGTGGGGTTCGCAGTTCTAACCTAACCTAACCCACTTTTCTGGTAGCAGTCCGTTCCTGTGAGGGTCGCAGTTCTAACCTAACCTAACCCACTTTTCTGGTAGCAGTCCGTTTCTGTGGGGTTCGCAGTTCTAACCTAACCTAACCCACTTTTCTGGTAGCAGTCCGTTCCTGTGAGGGTCGCAGTTCTAACCTAACCTAACCCACTTTTCTGGTAGCAGTCCGTTTCTGTGAGGGTCGCATTTCTAACCTAACCTAACCCACTTTTCTGGTAGCAGTCTGTTCCTGTGAGGGTCGCAGTTCTAACCTAACCTAACCCACATTGTTGGTAGCAGTCCATTCCTGCTGTTGTTATTGTTGTGTAGTAGTTTGTTTTCCAAAGGGAGAAATAAATAAATAAATAAAATGTACTTTTGATAGAAAGAAAAGATCCGCATGCGAGAACTTCATTCCCGCAGCTCGGCCTTCGGCCTCGCGTGCTTGGGAAATCGTAACTTTTCCTATTGGGTCGTGTTGCAGCTCCAACTTCCTCCTCACGTGTGACGCTTCGAACAAGACTAAAATACAACCAAGCGCAAGATGAACTGCCTGTAGGCACCTTGAACTCTCAATTATATTTAATTCATGTCGACCGTGGTCAAATATTAAAATTAGTGATATGTATTTAGTTCTTAAATAATTGGATTGCGATATGCCTATTAGGGTAATTTTTTCAATTATTTCAATTTGACATTTTATATTTATTTAAATTTATGATTATGATGATGAATTTGCACGCTTGACGGGCGTGGCGCGTTGCATGCGATCCAAAGCCGGGCGCCTTCGGCACCCTCATACTAAAAGCGTAACACTATACATATATTGTAACATCCCCATACTGTATCAATCCAAATAAATAATTTGTGATTTTCAAAGGAGTCAAAGAGCACGAAGGAATATAATCATTTTACAGATCGGACGTAGGTATATCAGTAAAGGTGAAATACTGTAAATATATCATACTTACATACTCACAATTATATTATGTAGGAATATAATATTATTTACCTACATTGAAATTGGTTGCTGACCTAGTGAAAATACTGAAATTTTTAACTGTTGATGTAGGAAAGCTAGGCGCTTTCAAGCACCTCGTAAAGTATTAGATGCTTCTGTTATCAGAAAGTGTGTTTTTATAGCACTTAGTGACTTTTTCTTACGTTTCATATGCTTTGATTCCCATTGTTTGTAAATGGTAAAATCACGTGACCGCGCGGAACACACTGACGCAGGTCCGTCCTCTACAAGCGCTGCCGCGCGACTGAAGAGGGCGTAAGTGCGTTCGCGAGTGATGGCGGTTGCGGATTTAGTAGGTATTGAAACATAGAAATTATTTTAATGATGTTACCGAGACAAAGTGATCCAAACCATCTAGATTATCTTATTACCTATACATTTATGTAAAAAACAAGCCAATAAAGTTTGTATTGTAGCTCTGAGATTGATTTATTGTTAAAAAAAGGCGTAACTTTGGAATTTTTTTCTATCGAGCAAAGTTTATCTAATCATGTTTTTGAGATCCAAAACATATCTGCCAGATCCTTAAGTATAAGATATATTTTTTTCACAATTTTAAAACATTGTTTCTTATATTTCCGATGGATTCAAAAAACTGGTTCGCTTAGCTCCTACGGGAAAAGCACGCCTTAACGTTAATTTGTATAATTTCGAAACCAGAGCAACAAATACGGCTAGAAATGAATACTTTGCTTCCAACGAGAACTAAATGCATTTATCATCAAACAATCTTGCTAACTTTATACCTATTACTTCTTCCTTTACGAGTAGCGTATGCTTTGCAATATGTCTTTGATATTATACCACTGGTAATAGGGTATCCTACAATCGTAAAAGTATTTATTGTGCAGACAATAGAAGCTTCACATTACGGCTCGTTACGCCGCGCATTTCTTTCAATTTAAGTATCCAGGATTATTATAAACATATTAGTGATGGTTATTTCACAATTCATTTCTAAGGCAGATGTTTCTTTGTAAAGCAGGTAGCGAAACCTCATATTTGGTTTTATTAATATTTTATTGATATACCTACGTATAATGATAGGATGGGTTACCCATTACGATGGATAATTTAATAGTCTGCGGATGTGATACTTCAATCAAATCATTGGCTGTATTGTTAATTTATATATATGTATTTTACTAGGTAAAAGCTTTTTATGAACACTTTTTACAGGCAAATTTGTTTGATTCTCGTGTAATCGCCAATTTTTTGAGCAAAAAAGACTAGAAAGAGTTTCTAAGAGGTTGGTAGACGCTATGTACAGTCAGCAGCAGAAGTTACTAAGCGGGCCAGGTGTTCAAAATGATCTTGACGCGACTTTATTGTTAAGAGAATAGTAATTTTGAACACCTCGCCCGCTTAGCAACTTCTCCTGCTGGCTGTACCTGTGCCTGTAGAGATAACGGGTTATTCTTAAACATAATTGCATTAGATTATAAGTTATGTTTATGTGCCTACCCATTTTTCTATGCTTATCAAGAAATGCAGTTATTTGTGCCAATTGTAACAAAACCCGTCTTTTATTTCTACGTGCAACGTGTCTCTTCTAAGCTCCATTTAGTATTGTTTTGACTTCCGGCATTTCCCCATACAACTTCCATCCATAACGCCATTTACCAGTACTTACGTAGGCATGTCGCCGGCGTAAGTTCACATGTCTGTCCCTTACGACCATTATTCTCGCAAGTCTCGACCACCCATGGCCATTCATGGAACGGATGCGGTATACAACACTCTCGTTGTATTGGTTAGTGGACATTTTTGAGGTTCGAATCGACTAATTGGTCGAGTTACGTGATTTTATGTTAAGACTGACGGTAAAAGAAGGATTTAAATTAAGATAACGATGTATTACGTGCTTTCTGATTGATAAATGAACAAAAGGTACGAAAATTCATCAAGTTTTTATCAGCCAGGCTGCAAAAATCCAAGAAATGAATCTAATCCGTCTCAACTGTAATAATAATGTGGTAACTTACAAAAGTTTTAACAACCAGAGTGACCAAGCCACACAACACGCACTACTGCATAGTTCCAATACTTTATCTATTATCTAATTTTTCAAAGATAAAACGGTTCCCTTTTTACGAATTCTGAATAAAAAATGACGTTCCATTGTCAACTTCTCCATACACACAAAGGCCGACTCTTATCCATTTTGATATAATGATACGTCGTTTTGATATGAACTTACAATATTTGTTTATCAAGGTTGTAAGAAAGTTTTGACTTCAAATGCCACTTGTCGTTAAATCAATACTATAAATCAGTGAATGGATTTATTAAGCCCGTGAATGGGAGATAGTAAAACGTGGTGGGTATTTTTTATGAGTTATTTTTAATGGCGTAGATAGTTGGTAGCTCGATTTAAAGATTTCAAAGAAATAATTAAAGCAGCTGTGACAGTTTATTGATTTTTGATGGACGACGGTAAAGAGACTTACTCATAAAGAGACACATTTTATCTGTAATGCGTATCATAAAGAAATTATTTGTAATGCGTATCATAAAGAATAGTCTGCCTACGAAGCTCAATACGAGTATAATAGACTATATTAAACGTAGGGCAAATAACATTTGATTGCCTAGACCTAAGACGAAGCAATATCGTTTATTTACCCTTTCTCCGTCAAGGAGAGACCTTTGCAATACCTAGGGTGCTCTGATTTGTAGGCGATCGTAAGATTTACTATTACTATCTAGATTTATCTTAGGACATTAGTAGGTTATTTCTAAACGCAATTTAACAATGACCTTATTTACGCATACCTAGAACTAGATTAGAAACTTATTGTTCAAAAATGGTGTGATATAAAATAAATGTCATTGGTATTTCTTGAATATGAACAATTATTGAAAACCTGGACTAATCTCCATAAAAACATAAGTAATTTCCCACCGCGAATGTAAGGGCCAGTGGCATTCGCTATTGTAAAAACTGGTGCAAAAGGCGAAGCGCTTCAGAACTTGCACACGAGGTGTATACTACATAGCTTAACAAAGTCGAATTCTAGATCATTTCCAAGGAGGAGAGAAATGGCACGAACCACTCACCATAATTTTCATTCTCGTGTACTAATGTTGAATTTTGAAAACGCTGTTAAAAATAAGGAGATACCGTGGCAACGATAACGGCCATATTTGAGCTCTATGATGAGAAACTCTCTATGTCCTACATTTTAAAGCGTTCATCTAACTTAGCTATGATAGCAAGTTTGAACGAAGTATGAACTCTTTGTCTAGGAACTATGCAGCACTCTTCCCGATGAAGTTGTAAATACCATCGAAGCCAAACAAAGCGCCTCGAAAGGCCAGCAAACAAGTTGGGACTTCGCATTGATTAGTTCAGACTTTCTATGCGGAGTGACGTGCCCAATACTGCAATGCCATGGGCTAAACGATTATTGCGGATAAAGCAAAACAGGTCAAGAATGCAAGTACATTATTACAAATGTCTGTATAATACACTTGGCAAAAACAGGGGGATTTAAGCAGTTTTTAAAGCCATTACTTATATTATAAATGAGAAGTCTGTTTGTCTCTAATATGTATATATGTTAACAGGCAACATATAGGTATAACAGCTAAATATTCCACTGATTTTGGTGAAATACGACATTGAAAACTTAACGCGACGGAAATTAGGTACATAGACTGCAGGCGAACAAGCAGTGGGAACAATTTAAAATATATTTTCTAATAAAAGTCGTAAATCATCCATCTTAGGATAGGCTAAAATAAATTTTAATTTGCACAAACTAGTCTAAACCACCGCTATGTCGCAACATCGCCCAGGAAATCTAATACTAAAACCGCATTCTACCAAATATTAGTCACGGAGCATACGCCAAATCGACGTAGACACCTCATTTTGTCGACAACCGCATAACGTAAGCGATCAAGTTACGAAGTCGAGCTAAACGACTCGTAAGTAATCTCTGAAGACGGGTTACCATATTGATTGGCAGGGGACTGTATTGGTGTGGACGTTTTGGGTGTTATAATGAGTACGACTGATGACTAATGTGGGAGATAGTGGGCATATTTGGCTGCGAGAAATACGGAGGTGAGAGATTTCCGTCTGCAGTTTGGGGTGGTCGGTTATATTTTTTTGTTCATTAAATATTGGCTTTACATTTTTTAATGCTTTAGTTTTATAATAAATAAATGTTATGTCTTAACATATTGTAGGAAAAAATATTTAATTATGATATTTATTCTTCATAATATACTAATGGATTCGAGGTCACACGCGATTCGTGTTCATTTATATAATATACGTATCATAAAATGTGTAAAATTATGTCAAATTATTAAACAAAAATTAATTTAGCAAATAAATGGATTTAAAGTGTGATATTTCAATATCCTAATCCAATAAAAAGAGAGTAATTTTAAAACAATTTAGTACTATTTTACAACTTATTCGGTTGGAAGATTCCTGAAAACAGAAATGAAAAGACAAAGTGAACATTCCTAAATTATAAATTAAAACGCGTTTATCACGTCAACATCTGTGCATACCTGCTTCAAATTTCAAAACAAAAGAATAAAATTAAAACAATAGACTTATTCGTGTCAGCATAAGGCATACCAGAGATCTGGCAAAGTGTAGTAATTTAATATGCCTTTGTGTTGGAAGTGTCCGTTTAACGCCTCACCCGGTTTTCGAATTCTGACACCTTCCGTTATCATGGAGGTATTACGTGTGAAGGCGGTTTAGGGGTGGATTACGGAGCCTTCGATATTGCTATGAAGGTTTGATTTTCGCTCGACAGGTGACCTAAGCTTATACGGATTAGTTTCTAAGCTTTAAAGTACCGACTTGCTGAACTCTGTTGTAGTTTAAATTATGATGACGTGGTTTTACGCGCCAAACTGTTTGACTCCGGTGTAATCGATACGTGGGCCATACTGAAAGTTTCTGGATTCTGATATATGGGACGACAAATTTTTTCTAAGTGGCCAGTTCCAGGAATTTTCAGTATGCCATAAGTACGTTTTAAGGATGACTCACGTTAGACCGGGCCGACCGGGCCGTGTCCAGGCCGGAGTTTCCGATGCTTACTTTTCTATGACAGATGACAGGTGATCACGTGATGCCTTCCATAGAAAATGAAGCGCCGGAAGCTCCGGCCCGGACACGGCTCGGTCTAAACTGAGTCATCCTTTAGTCGTGCTATGTTAGAACCGAATTTGAAACGGATGTGTCTTGTGTGCGTATTTGATACAGGAAGGAAATTAATAACTACTCGAATTTTGCGTTTTACCCATTTTCAATGCGCAAAAGATGTTACATGCAAAAATAAGTCTGAATAAGAAACGGGAAAAATATATCGGATATCAAGTTAATAGCCGGATTTAATTGCTTCATCGTCAAATGATTACCTAGTGATCTGAATGAATGAATCAAAATATCAAACTCTAACACACGTAGTAAATCCATCTAAGAACACGCTAGAACCAGGCGCCACCCGAGGCGCGTCCACTCGACCGTGCTGTATTAGTGGATGCTGTAGTAATTAGACCACCATCCTCGATGGGAATACTGCGACGCTTTTTGGAGATTAGAGCGGTGTACCGTGCAAATCCGGTATTAGTTAGTGACAAGTGCTGGATTCTTTTTATTATACCAGTGTTCATCATTAAACGTGTAAAATCGTTAATCTTTTAGTAGACTTTTTTGCAGGCATTTTAACGTGAAATAAAAACACATATTTGACGAAACGAATGGTAATGAAATACATTTTATCAAGGCTTATAGTTTTAACAGTATAACTAGTATAAATATAAATTCATTTTACGAGGCAAAGCTATGTTTATCTCCTTCCCAGCTAACCCACAGGTTTTAAATAACTTTAGGTTCCTATCTACTATAAAGTAACCTATTAAACGTATATACATACACATATTTAAAGGAAAGTCATTTCGTGATAATGATAATACCTTAGAGAAATTTCTTTCAAAAGATAACGCTAAACTTTAAACCCAGTAAAAAGTGCATTTTGTAAAATGAAAGAAAGTAACATTTTAAAAGCTATCAAATAGTTTAGTTCTTTATCCGGCTTGAAAGTTTTAAACTCAGAATTGGCATATCGAAGTTTCCATAAAAGTTACTCGCTTCGGTATTAAAAGGAAAAACTGAAGATTGCTTTTGAAATTTTTCATATAAATATTTAAATTGTTATAATACCTGTTTCAATACATCGTGTATTGAGGAGAGTGCTTAACTTTTATGAGTTTTCTTATACTAAGCTATTACTGTCGATTCGATTTCCTGTATTATTTTGATGTTTTCACTACAGATTAATTTCAGTACACATATGTATATAAAATAGCTGTAGGTATGCACGCATTGCACGCATATTTTAATACATTTACACACATAATTGAATTATAAATAACCTACATATTTATCTATACCAATAAAAATAATATATGTACCTACAAGTAAAATGCTATGTAAAAAAATATACATTATAAATTGCACGGTTTACATAGTCTCCGGTTGGGTTGTTTAATTTAAAACGTACCCGCATACTTCACATACGCTGAAATTAAGTACGAGTAAGTAGTACCTACCTAGTTATTGTCACACGCGACATATAATTTGTATAATGGCATAATAGCAATGGCGGCGTAATTAGAGCCTGACTATAATTATCTCTTACTGTAATTATAGTTTAATTGAACCTTATCATGTCCTACTTCTGAATAATAGTCTTCCCTACTTTTGGTAAAAACTTATCTACAAATTAGCCACGAGACAAACTGTTATTGTGTTAAGAGCGCTATTACATTTCGGCGTTGAGCGAGTTTAGGTATTTTACGCGCTGCGGCAGGCCGTGCGAGCTCAGTATGCCGATCCCTTCTACCACACTCGCACTACAATGATGGATTAAACATTCTTGATCCTTCGCGAAGCATATTGAAATCAACCATAACAACACTAACTGTACTTAACTTTTAAAGTTCTAAAACTGTTATTTGGTAAGTACGAAAATACTAAATGCAGTGCAAATGTACATAGGGACTGTTCATAAATTACGTCATCTATTTTTGACGATTTTTGACCCCCCCCCCCTCAAATCATCCAAAAATCAAGCTTCGGATGAATCTGTTTCCTCCTACGTCATGTTACCATCATCCGATGTCCAGACCCCCTCCCCCCCCCCACTCCTCCCATTTGAAATGACGTAATTTATGAATAGCCCCATACTCGTACTTATGAAGGTATATTACTCGAAAGAAATTATAGGTACCTACTCGCTTATTTACATGTTTCGTCATTGCATTTGGTACCTATAGGTTGTAAAGTTTGTATCAACGAGGGTTTAAAAACGAACTGGTACTGAGGATCTGATGATGATTAAGGTGGTCACGGATACCAATCAACCATGTAGTAACATGATTAGGCTCGTTTGATTCGTCTCAACAAGATCTTTGACACTGAAGATACACAGGGTCTGATGATGGAGCTGGAAGGTGGCCACGGGTACCAGTCTATCATGTAACTAAACAACTTCGTGTTTGGGCTCGTTTGATTCGTCTCAACAAGATCTTTGACACAAGACAGTACTCAGGGTCTGATGATGGAGCTAGAAGGTACCATTACCAATCAACCATGCAACTAAACCACATCGTGTTTAGGATCGTTTGATTCGTCTCAACAAGATCTTTGACACTAGGTGATACTCAGAGTCTGATGATGGAGCTGGAAGGTGGTCACCGGTACCAATCAACCATGCAACTAAACCACTTCGTGTTTAGGCTCGTTTTATTCGTTTCAACAAGATCTTTGACACAAGATAGTACTCAGGGTCTGATGTTGGAGCCGGAAGGTGGTCACCGGTACCAATCAACCATGCAACTAAACCACTTCGTGTTTAGGCACGTTTTATTCATCTCAACAAGATCTTTGACACAAGGTAGTACTCAGGGTCTGATGATGGAGCGCGAAGGTGGCGACGGGTACCTGTCTATCATCATCAGCTCCATCATCAGACCCTGAGTAGTATCTTGTGTCAAACATCTTATTGCGACGAATCAAACGAGCCCAAACACGAAGTGGTTCAGTTACATGGTAGACTGGTACCCGTGGCCACAGTCCAGCCCCATCATCAGACCCTGAGTACTAACTTGTGTCAAAGATCTTGTTGCGACGAATCGAATGAAGCCAAACACGAAGTGGTTCAGTTACATGGTAGACTGGTACCCGTGGCCACCTTCCAGCTCCATCATCAGATCCTGAGTACTATCTTGTGTCCAAGGTCTTGTTGAGACGAATCAAACGAGCCTAAACACGAAGTGGTTTAGTTGCATGGTTGATTGGTACCGGTGACCACCTTCCGGCTCCAACATCAGACCCTGAGTACTATCTTGTGTCAAAGATCTTATAGAAACGAATAAAACGAGCCTAAACACGAAGTGGTTTAGTGGCATGGTTGATTGGTACCGGTGACCACCTGCCGGCTCCATCATCAGACCCTGAGTACTATCTTGTGTCAAAGATCTTGTTGAGACGAATCAAACGAGCCCAAACACGAAGTGGTTTAGTTGCATGGTTGATTGGTACCGGTGACCACCTTCCGGCTCCATCATCAGACCCTGAGTACTATCTTAAGTCAAAGATCTTGTTGAGACGAATAAAACGAGCCTAAACACGAAGTGGTTTAGTTGCATTGTTGATTGGTACTGGTGACCACCTTCCGGCTCCATCATCAGACCCTGAGTACTATCTTAAGTCAAAGATCTTGTTGAGACGAATCAAACGAGCCCAAACACGAAGTGGTTTAGTTGCATGGTTGATTGGTACCGGTGACCACCTTCCGGCTCCATCATCAGACCCTGAGTACTATCTTAAGTCAAAGATCTTGTTGAGACGAATAAAACGAGCCTAAACACGAAGTGGTTTAGTTGCATTGTTGATTGGTACTGGTGACCACCTTCCGGCTCCATCATCAGACCCTGAGTACTATCTTAAGTCAAAGATCTTGTTGAGCCGAATCAAACGAGCCCAAACACGAAGTGGTTTAGTTGCATGGTTGATTGGTACCGGTGACCACCTTCCGGCTCCATCATCAGACCCTGAGTACTATCTTGTGTCAAAGATCTTGTTGAGATGAATAAAACGAGCCTAAACACGAAGTGGTTTAGTTGCATGGTTGATTGGTACCGGTGACCACCTTCCAGCTCCATCATCAGACCCTGAGTACTATCTTGAGTCAAATAAATACATATAGAATGTAATGAATGAATGTGTGTGAATGTATGTTCGTTTCAAATATTTTTAATCCTGTCCGGTAGTTTATTAAACTGTACCATTATAAATTATAATACTATAAAAACAGTGCTAGGATCAAAGTCTCTCGTTGCGGTTTACACGCACACAGTATAGCGTTTTACACGGCGCCCGCCGCACACAATGATAAAAAACCTCGTCGTCGCCGTTGAAAATGTGCGGAGCCGACCGACACACGTCCTGCCTCTACAAGCTCTGCCGCGGCACTGAGCTGGCGCAGCGCGCGTCATCGGTAATATAGAGTAGTTTTCAAAAAATTGCCAAAAAATTATAGTAGAATTTTATAAACACTAATGTATACCAACAGTATAAGCAAACGTTGCAGATTGCTTGAGTATGAAAATGACTTCGATATTAAGTAGATTTTCGTAGGAATTGACACTTGTTTCGGAGAGAAAATCGAGTTCGTTTTACTTTGATTTTCTCTTTCTCAAAGGTATGTAGGAAAAATATAGTTTGATATGCCTAAAGTACAGGGTATTAGTAATACAAAATAGCCAGGTTTAGCAGAGTAAAATTCTCAACATTTCCAAATAAGAGCTCGCCATTCAGTGCTTCACGGGGTTTTTCGGAAACGACCATCAGAAAAAAAATCATTACTAATTTAATAAGTCCTTTTTCTAATATTTACAACGATATTTATAAAGATAAGAAGACGCTTTTACTGGAACAAGTACTCATTGTTTCTAATAATGAGCGCAAAGTCCTGAATTTCGTCGACTAGTATCATCAATTTTGCATTATTTCGACTTTTCTTGTAAGAGCGCTCTTAAGTAGTTCGAACCCCACCCTTTAGTATCAGTATTTATGAACCTAGCGACATTACTAACAGCGTACTATAATTTATAGGCTAAATAAATACCAATGGTATCTTGTCTCGGTTAATTTTACGTTTGCTCAACGTCGGCATATTGGCATTTGACAATAACTTTATTACGACCAGGTTCCACGGTACACACCTTCCTTACCAATCACGGAGCCACAACACCGAACCATGAACCACCCGATTGAGATATTATGCAAATATGTGATTGTATGCAGATTGCCAATAATAAGTCCGGTCTGAAAATCAACGGTTCAATCCATTCGCCTTAATGAGAACGAGACAATGGGCTTAATAAAGACGTTAAGCCATAAATAGAATGCTGATCTGATAGTATTTGGTATGGCGAAAGCGTACATGGTGGGTAGGTTGCGCAAGTTGAGGTCAGGTAAGGATAAGACATTTAGTATGAAATATGAGTAGCCAATGGGCTGAAATCGTTAACCCTATAAGAATCTATTGAGCAACTTGTTAGTAAACTATATAATCTACGATTTGATTAACACTGGCGGCAGAGAACACTAAAGGTTTTGAATTGATGAAGTTACTACTAGTAGGGATCTAAAAAAGCGCTACGATTTTTAGGGTTCCGTACCCAAAGGGTAAAACGGGACCCTATTACTAAGACTTCGCTGTCCGTCCGTCCGTCCGTCCGTCCGTCCGTCCGTCTGTCACCAGGCTGTATCTCACGAACCGTGATAGCTAGACAGTTGAAATTTTCACAGACGATGTATTTCTGTTGCCGCTATAACAACAAATACTAAAAACAGAATAAAATAAAGATTTAAATGGGGCTCCCATACAACAAACGTGATTTTTGACCAAAGTTAAGCAACGTCGGGAGTGGTCAGTACTTGGATGGGTGACCGTTTTTTTTTTGCTTTTTTTTTTGTTTTTTTTTTATATGGTACGGAACCCTTCGTGCGCGAGTCCGACTCGCACTTGCCCGATTTTTCATAAAACTCCGCTGTCTGAACCTACTGCAGCTTAATGTGAATTGACGTATATTGTTTCATTATCTTGATCCTCGTTTAGTTAACAATTATTTTAAAAATGTTTTAATGCCGCTACGGACAAAAGATTTTTCTACTCCATTTATTTCTCTGTTCCGTAGAAGCGCCATCATAACTCGTTTGTCTATGCACTTGTTATGCGTCTTTTCATTATTCACCCTATTGTTCTGCGAAATTAGATTCCGTGGCAGATACGCGTTTTTGTCAGCCATATTAGACTCGAACACGGCGTTTCTTTGGCTTGTAAAATGAATTGTTTGAGTGCTTTGCTTATGCGTAGTAACTGAAGTGCTGTGTTAGGTATATGATAGCAATTAACAAAGGTAAGTGTGACGTTCCACGGCAAAAGGTACCTTATGGCGGCGGGCTAAAGTGTAAGCTTTAACCGCCATAAAGTACCATTACCCGTGGGACGTCACAAATAAGTATGTAAGTTCCTGGCGATGGGATTTTAGGAACTTATGTACGGAATATCATTTGATATTAACCACTAGCTTTTAGGTGGAGGAAAATATCGTGAGGAAACCTGCATACATTCAAAATTCAAAAGGTGTATTTGAAGTCCCCAATCCGCATTGTGCTAGCGTGGGGACTATAGCCCAAACCCTCTCGCGCATGAGAGAAGGCCGTGCCCAGCAGTGGGACGTATATACTTCTAGGGTGAATTATTATTTTAAGTATGTAAGTTCACACGTGCGGAATAAAACGGCGGTTTTTAAATATAAAGAGGACGAAAGAGTAAGCTTCAAAAGAAAATGAAAAAACTTACTTTAGCAAAATACTTACGCTTCTACGAAAATGTAGGTAGGGACTAGGGAGTAAGTAACATTAGTAAATAAATAGCAAACTTCGAAAATATTTCAAGATATCGAGTTGCGATCTAGCTGTGGGAGCTATTCGATGCAAATAACTTGAAACTAATTGCTTCCACTGAAATTCAATCGAAATTTTCCATCAACTAACACAATGGCGGGAAACGCAAGAAATCAATGTTATTTATTACACAATAGGTTGCGGGCACCATTCCGTGTTCCTTATATAGGTTTCCTATAGAAATTACTTCAATGCTCCTCTAGGACTTTGATTGAAATATAGTCTAGTTTAAAACTAACGGGATATGTCATGGCCTTCAGTTACCAATAAGTATATGGGTCTGGTTAGCAAAAAAAGGTTGGTTTCTTTATAAGATCTTTATTAATTTTAAGGTCACCAATTCCTTTAAATATATTTTATATTATTAAGAAGTGACATTCGTCAGTGAAGTGATTACGTTACATTATACCATTTGTGTATGTGTATTAGTCTGAAACTTAATTTGATGTGTTTCTTTTTATAATGCACATTTTTATTTCCTTAATTACAATATAATTATATTTACAATATTTACATAGGTACTTCATCAATTTTCGACGAAACCTAATGTCACTTGAGGCATAGTCGCCAGGACACCGGCCGCATTTCCCCGCTGTATGGTTAAGCTCAGCCTTTGGGCAAAATATGACCGTAGTAGTTACTTACTTCCATAACTAAAAATGTAGAATCTAGGAAAACACCTTTTCCTGTTTGTGAAATATAAAATTCAAGAGAGGCAATAAAGTCTCTGCAGTATTGTTTCAGAATATGATTATGCGTCTTTTAGACCATAACATGCAGAAAATATGTTTAAACTTAACCCACATTTTTAAAATTCTACCTTCGTCCGCGAATTTTATGACTGTACTTTAGAAATGCTAGAAACGCGTCTGAAATTTCGTCCAAATATTATGAAGGTCCGCTTTAACTAAACCAACGAGCATTATTTCGAGTATGAGGATTTACAAGACTTTAAGGGTGTTTTGTAAAACTTGCAGTAGGTAAGTTCCGCTAAAGGCTACCTAAGTATGTTAATTTTATTTGACGAAAAAATCTTAAATTAAAAATTTAATAATAAAACATGTTATATTTCACTTTAAATACCTACAAAACCTATGCGAAAGTACTTATGGAAATATAAATAGGTACTTAAATACTTATATATTTCAAAGGCTATAATTGTATGTATAACATTGTAAGTGTTATAAATTATACAAAACGAGAAGTTAAAATTCCACCCTGATATCACTTTTCACTACAATCGATATAGTTCAATTGAATTTCTCAACTTTAGCGCAATGCAAGCAATTTTCGAGTGGTTCCGCTGTTCCAAAACTGCTGGAGCCTTTTGCCTTTCTTACCTGCTTGGAAAGTACAGACACTCAGCCTAAAACAAAGCGAGCGCTGGTAAATACCCCATTGTTTTGAACCCCCTGTAGAACTCGAGGGCACCTCAACGAGTTTATGCGAGATTTTTTTTCTGAATTCCCCCTTTTTTTGAGGGTCGTTTACACTTCCTGAGTTTCGAGTTAAAAGCTGAATGGGATTTGCAAAATAGTCATAAAAGTTGTTTGAGGATTCGGTGTCGGAGGGGCCGCGATTGTTTTGAATTTTGTGTTACTGTTTTTGTTCGAGTAATGCTTTAATTTAGATTTAATTAAGATGCTAGAAAGAGGTTTCTTGTGGTTAAGAGTGTGAAGAAACATTTGTGATTTCTTCATAACGAAATAAGTCCCAAGATTTCGCTTTTTGTTATAGCAAAATCTTATTTGCTTCTTTTTTTAACAAAGTTTTAACACATTGTAGAGTCAGGATTGATTAATTAAATTATACGCTGGGTACGATTACTTATTTTAAGTAGAGTCGCCATCAGATATATCGGAGCAGCCGAGGTGCTAAAAATATCTGAACACGACTCTAACGCCGTAACAATAGAGACGAGTTCAGATATTTGAGAGCGCCTTGGCCGCTCCGATATATATGATTGCGACTGTACATTATTTTAAATATGGTCGGCTTATATATGTAGTTGTGAAATAAGATAAACGGTCCGTTTTCTGTCTGTCACCTTAGACTCAGCCGCAAGCTGGCACTCAAAACAGCACAGTGCGGTATGTCGTTTGAGCAATTTGCGCCGAGCACCGGTTTATGGACCAAAGACCAAGGGGATCGGCGACAAAGGGAGTCTGAGTTCAAAGAGTACCCACAGCTTAGTGTCGATTACTTGAACTTAAGAACGGACGTAGACATAGTGTGTGAAAATCGCTATTATCAATATTAGCCATCCAGCGGGGTAATGTAGCCAGCCTCATGGGCACCCTTCCGCAGGGCACAGACTTGGGGGACCTTTCATAGGTGGGTATTTTTTATATTGTTCTTTAATTTTTAAGTAGGTTTATTTTTAATATTAGTTTAGATTTGTAGGTAGTTTTAATTTTAGGTTACATTTGTATTATACACTGTATCTTTTAACTGCTATATAAGTGTTAAGTAAACAAAATCAACTTTTTTTAGAAGTTTGGATTTCAAACTACTCTTCATCTGTTTAATTTTTAAAAATATTAATGTAGTTAATGTATAAAATAAGATTTTTTTTTAATCAATGCGAACACGTGATCAGTCCCTTTTAGTGATCCCAAGAGGATTCATCATCATCATCATCATCATCATCTCAGCCATAAGACGTCCACTGCTGAACATAGGCTTCCCCCTTGGGCCTCCATACAGATAAGATAAGATAAGAGGATAAGAGAGGATTGGATAAGAGGATTGGGGCTGGAATAATTTGGGAGGACTTGCTAGATTTAGCTCAAACCCGTGCACAATTGAAATACTTATATCTAGCACCCTCTCTCACCCAGCGATGGGACAAAACGGGCTTATAATAAAAGTGTTTAGGGTTGACAAATATAAACCTATACACGAATAAACGCAACGCATATAAGTTTAGTATTGGTGTCAAATATAATAAAATTAATAACAAGATTATCAACAGTTAGGTTGACGGTATTTGTAAAATACTGACAGCTGTCAATATAATATTTGCTGAGAATTTTGCACAAAAGTATATCGAGATTTAATCCCTTAATCTACAGGTTTATTTATTTTGTTTACTTTTTAAAGCAACCATTTATTTAAGCTTTAATATGTATAGTGGAGACTCGAAAATGATTGCAACTACATATTTTAAAAACAATATATTTCCAATGGACATACATACTAAATAGCAGTTCACATACACAAAAGAACTGAATATTCATCATATTTACAGTAGCTTTAGCGAAGTGAGACTAGAGCGTGCGCGGGAGTGGCCACGCCGCGCGCCGATTGGTCGGCCATTTTTGAATTGGCCAATCAGAGACAAGAAGCAGCGTGTAGTATAATTTTGGCATAATTAGTCACGCACCGAGTAATGAGGAGTTTGGTGAAGAATCGTTTTTGCTTTGTCTCTTTTATCGCTATGCTTTGCAAGTACGAGTAATTTGCAAGAAGGGTTTTACATGAATAATTAATATCGTTTACCCAACTTATACCAATTATGTATACACTACACTGTTTACGCGACACATTGTTTTAATAACGTTAATTGAGCAACTGGTCGTATAAATACATCAACAGTGAATTAGCATTTAATAAATATTTAAATTTAGAAAGACGGCAAATTACTCTATTAAATTATC
Organism: Cydia splendana; assembly: GCF_910591565.1. NCBI lineage: Eukaryota > Metazoa > Arthropoda > Insecta > Lepidoptera > Tortricidae > Cydia > Cydia splendana. Next base: position 11,008,256 of record NC_085977.1, read on the forward strand.
AACAAATTAAAATATGTAAAATACTTAAATGGAAACGTTAAGGTTCTGTTTGTGTAAATAACTGTGTTTATTTGAACTATAGTCGTTGAACTAACACTTTCTTGGAAAGAGAAAGACTGAAAATGTAAATAAAATAGATTTTGTAAGTTAAAATTCGACTTGGACTTTTATGAATGACAAAATGTCAATGCTTATCGAATTGGGCCAATGCCGTAAGCTTTACAATCAAAGCGTAATTCCATAGGTTACATTAAGTCCTAAGTAATATGTATCTGTCGTTACCAAACTATTGTTAAAAAAATCTTATGTTTTACGCCAGTTTTTTATCGGAAGACACATTATCTGAACGAAACCGTACGAGTGTGCGACCTTTTTCCGCCTCACAAAAATAGTCACTTCTAACCCTTGAAAGTTGGAATATATCACAAGGAACCTATAAATAAAGCAGTCAAAGTATTGACATTGGGATGATTTATGAACAATAAACACATCCGTATGCCACCGTATTGTTCTAAAATAGACGTAACTGCTTCCGGGGTAATGAGGGAGCTAAACGATCGCTGTTGATTTTATGAGACTGCGGTTGTGACATCGGTGATGTATGGTTCGTAGTTTATATTATTATCTCTAATTAGTACCATCATATTTAGACTAGACCATGGAAAAGTATAATATGTATGAATGGAGCCATGTTGCTTGTTTTCCGGTACTCAATTTAAGGGACGCAATGGAACATTATTCAATGTTGCACGACTTGTGTCCACATAAATAGGTTCTTTTAAAATCACCCACGATTGTTATTCAAAGTGAAATTGCCAAAGGATAAGAATATACAAATTATACGAGTATAAATCTTATCTCTAATGGAGTTCACCTTATTTTCTATAATTTCCTATTAAATCAGAGTTATAAAATAAATATGCAAAAATCAGACCGTACCTACGAGTAAATATTTAACAAACAAATAGTAAAGAAACATCAATCCGATTCATAATAGGTTCCCACCATTGGTTAGGATAACGTTGGTGGCATAAACTTGAACGGCCATTGTATATTGACGTATTTGAAGTAAAAGATCTGGCCAATTTTATGTACTTACAGCATGCCAGTTTTATGAGCACTACGGCCGAAGGCTAAATGACACATCACTGAATGATCTCTTGGGGTTTGCGGCGGCCACACGCATGATTCGTAAATCTTTTATTCACTAGTAAACACTGGATGTATTTTATCAGATTTTTAGTCTTTTATTTAGTTTCAAAATGTTTTTCAACAGAGATTTTCGACTTGCCATTTCGCAAAACTAGCCGCATAATCAATGGAACTATTAAGTTCTAAAGTAAAGCGTATTATGAACGTAAGCAATATATATTATACGAGTACGTTATTATATGTAACTACACTAGCTACTTATATGAACTCAAGGGTATCCAGTATAAATTAGCTGTCAAACTATCCGTAATATGACGACACGTATATTGTGACTCGTCTAATTACACTACATATATGGTGGAAATCAAGCGAGGAAGCGGAAACGCTTTAAAAACAACAATAATTCGAAACAAAATACACGGGAAAGCCGTACTGAAATACAGTAACAATGTAGAAATTAAAAAAAAGTAATAGTACCTACTAAGCGATATTGTGTTATTAACCCAGTTACGTGAAGAAGCTTAAATAAATGAAGTTGATTTCCTAAAACTCACTTCTCAGTCAAGACGTAATAGTTACCTATGTAAAAAGAGTATAATAATATAAAAACACACACGATCTCCGACAGTTGCTTACAATGACGACAAGAACATTAATGTACTGCAGACACAAATAATAATAAATACCAAAGTTCGAAAGCTAAAAAAGTTATCTTTAAAGCGTGTCAAGACGTCTTGTGTTACTCGCTACCTCTTTACCCAAGAGCCGGTGTCACATTTCAACTCTGGATTAAATCTCGAATAGGTGACAGGCACTTCTAATCAACTTTCTCGAGCCATTGCCTCTCCGTACGTATGTGACGACGGTTTAACGCCGATTAAACTGTCACGGGCATTGTCGACGGGTTCCTTTAGCGTTAACTGATGATTGTAATTCGTCTTTAATTTTAGGTTCTATCGAGTTATTAGGATGAATGAGATGATTTTGAATGTTTAATTTGTTCAAGTTTAAATTTAAATGTAACAATTTCAATGTTTTGAAATTCATATTATGTTCATTTGTTATTAACAATACTTTATAGCGCCCGACCTAGCCCACTACATAAGCCAACTAAGAGGGACTAGATTGGTTGGTGTAAGTTTGTCCCATAACGGGTACACTCATGAGCCATGAAAACTTGCATGGGAACTCCATACAAAGCGACCAGTTTCCTTTCTCTTTCTTTTATAAGACCCAATTCTTGGACGATGCCTAAAATTATGTTCCATGGTATGGTGTCTATGAATGTGGCTAACTTTTAGCATCAGTTACTCGACCCGAAAGAAGAAGTGGTGATGGTGCAAGTAGGTGATAAAGATGACTTACTTCCAAACTAGGATAGCACCAACGAAGATGCCAAGGACCAGCACGATGGAGCAGAGTGCGATGACGGCGGAGGTTTGCAGTGACGGCCCGCTGTGGTTGTACGCGTCTATCTTCTGAAACACAAACATTTTATCTATTAGATATTGAAAAGAGCGAGCCACACTGTATTCGTATGCGTAGACATCCCTAAGGGACGTCACACCGGCTGCGTGTTATATGCGTACGGTGCGGTGCAACTATTCTTACAAAGATTCAAACATTTCAAAGAGCACGTGCTCTTGGTTGTATATGCTTACCTACACCAGTACGCATTGAGCATAATCACTACACATTATAAAACAAAGTCCCCCGCCGCGTCTGTCTGTTTGTGTGTTTGTTTGTATGTTCGCGATAAACTCAAAAAGTACTGAAGGGATTTTCATGCGGTTTTCACCTATCAATAGAGTGATTTTTGAGGAAGGTTTAGGTGTATAATTTGTTAACCCTAGTTAATAAAGTTATATAAAGTGAATCACTTCACTTTTATTTAAGAATTACAAAAATACCCTGGTTGCCAATACCCAAATTGCCGCTTTGCTATCATAAATTTTATCGAGCAAAAATATTACAAAGTACATTTTGCTTTATTGTGATTGTAAGAACCGTAAGCAATAAAATGCAAAATAAATAAATTCAGCTAGTACTTGGACAATGGCCAATGTTTCGATAAATAATGTAATTGCTAATTTGTCTTGTAGTAAAAAGCATGGTTTCATGCCAACGATCGGACGACTTTTATTATTTGAGTCATTAGTCTGATTTGATACAATCCAATTAAGTAGCTTTCACGATAATTCTTTTTCTGTATTCTTCTTTTCTTCATATTTCAGATTTAGCTTTTACTAAATTGTAAGTACCCTTCTATAACTATAAATAAGTAAAAAAGTAAATATTGTAGGACATTTTTACACAAATTGACTAAGCCCCACGGTAAGCCCAAGAAGGCTTGTGTTGTGGATACTCAGACAACGATATATACAACATATAAATACTTAAATACATAGAAAACAACTATGACTCAGGAACAAATATCTGTATCATCATACAAATAAATGCCCTTCCCAGGATTCGAACCCAGGACCATCGGCTTCATAGGCAGGGTCGCTAGGTCACTACCCACTAGGCCAGACCGGTCGTCGAACTAGACTAGATGTAGACTCGATTGAACTCATTTCAAAGACAGAGCAAGAATTAGTTATAGGTTGGGTAACCATCTATTTTTGATGCTTATAGTAGAAAAAATCACGGGTGTAAATTAAGAATATACAGTTACCTACTCGAGTTTTTTTCATAGGAATCTTGATACATATCTAGATTCCTAAAATAGGTAGGTACACCTACTTAAAAACTACACATATAAACATACGATTTACTCACTTGTATAATAGAGCAATAAAGAGACAATGCCAACGGTTGCAAGTGAATTTAAATCAGGACTCGACTGCTTTTTGCCCCAAACCCGCAGCGTTTGAAAATTGCCCCTTCGCAACATTAAACATAACAAAGCCCTAAATTATCTAGGGGCGCTTTTTCTACCGGGCAAAGTTAATAACTCTATTCCAATTTCATTGCTTGTATCTATTTCCTTTATTCTATAACTTAACACATACGCCATGTTGCGATAATTATAGGGCAGCTTAGGAGGGTGCAAGGTGTTTTGGGACTGGTGTTTGTATATTAATATTCTAGTGTAAGAGCGTCACGCAAACTTATATAAAAAAGGTAATTCAACACAATAGAGTTTTTTGTTCCTACTTCCCCCTCACTACCCCTAAGTGGTTCATTTTTATATTTTTTCTCGCTCCCTGGAGGACGCACGTATTGTATTTTTGTTTACTCAGTTCGGGTACGATTCGATATTAGAATTCTGTTCTTAGGTTCATATGAAATGTTGGTCACACTTTGGAAGGCTCGACGAATTTTCGCAAGAATCAGTTTTCTCAAGGAATTGAAAGCGGTCGATTTGCGACGGCAAGCAATTGTAAAAATTACTTTAGATGGAGAAAATAAAATACAACTAAATCTGCATTCGCGTATAAACCAGCTATTTTACTCATGAAAATTGTTTGATACTACGTTTGGAGTACAGTTTTGATTGCTTTTATTTAACCTCGATTGTTCTCTAGTTTTACTGCGAGTTTTAGTTTACTTGGAACATAAAGGATATTTTGGTAAGTGCATAGTGCTTGGTGAGTTTTAAATACAATATACCTATAATATATTTGAAACTCATATTGTAATGTTTGCGTTTAAACATTATGTGCGTTATTCGGAAAAGCATATACGCACGTACGTATTTCCGCCGGTGTAATTAAAGCGCACACACAATATAATTAATATGGGCGGTGAAAGAGAAATGAACTTATTATTTGTATTAATTGGGTAGATTTTATCAAACTAGGGCGTACTCGTGGAGTCAACATTGGAAATGATGGAACACGTTGCTTGATTAGCCAAGGAATTAAAAGCATAGGGTGGAACAATAAATGTGGCTTCGTTTAGTTCACATTAAGAGCGCTCTTACAAGAAAAGTCGAAATAATGCAAAATTGATGATACTAGTCGACGAAATTCAGGACTTTGCGCTCATTATTAGAAACAATGAGTACTTGTTCCAGTAAAAGCGTCTTCTTATCTTTATAAATATCGTTGTAAATATTAGAAAAAGGACTTATTAAATTAGTAATGATTTTTTTTCTGATGGTCCTTTCCGAAAAACCCCGTGAAGCACTGAATGGCGAGCTCTTATTTGGAAATGTTGAGAATTTTACTCTGCTAAACCTGGCTATTTTGTATTACTAATACCCTGTACTTTAGGCATATCAAACTATATTTTTCCTACATACCTTTGAGAAAGAGAAAATCAAAGTAAAACGAACTCGATTTTCTCTCCGAAACAAGTGTCAATTCCTACGAAAATCTACTTAATATCGAAGTCATTTTCATACTCAAGCAATCTGCAACGTTTGCTTATACTGTTGGTATACATTAGTGTTTATAAAATTCTACTATAATTTTTTGGCAATTTTTTGAAAACTACTCTATATTACCGATGACGCGCGCTGCGCCAGCTCAGTGCCGCGGCAGAGCTTGTAGAGGCAGGACGTGTGTCGGTCGGCTCCGCACATTTTCAACGGCGACGACGAGGTTTTTTATCATTGTGTGCGGCGGGCGCCGTGTAAAACGCTATACTGTGTGCGTGTAAACCGCAACGAGAGACTTTGATCCTAGCACTGTTTTTATAGTATTATAATTTATAATGGTACAGTTTAATAAACTACCGGACAGGATTAAAAATATTTGAAACGAACATACATTCACACACATTCATTCATTACATTCTATATGTATTTATTTGACTCAAGATAGTACTCAGGGTCTGATGATGGAGCTGGAAGGTGGTCACCGGTACCAATCAACCATGCAACTAAACCACTTCGTGTTTAGGCTCGTTTTATTCATCTCAACAAGATCTTTGACACAAGATAGTACTCAGGGTCTGATGATGGAGCCGGAAGGTGGTCACCGGTACCAATCAACCATGCAACTAAACCACTTCGTGTTTGGGCTCGTTTGATTCGGCTCAACAAGATCTTTGACTTAAGATAGTACTCAGGGTCTGATGATGGAGCCGGAAGGTGGTCACCAGTACCAATCAACAATGCAACTAAACCACTTCGTGTTTAGGCTCGTTTTATTCGTCTCAACAAGATCTTTGACTTAAGATAGTACTCAGGGTCTGATGATGGAGCCGGAAGGTGGTCACCGGTACCAATCAACCATGCAACTAAACCACTTCGTGTTTGGGCTCGTTTGATTCGTCTCAACAAGATCTTTGACTTAAGATAGTACTCAGGGTCTGATGATGGAGCCGGAAGGTGGTCACCAGTACCAATCAACAATGCAACTAAACCACTTCGTGTTTAGGCTCGTTTTATTCGTCTCAACAAGATCTTTGACTTAAGATAGTACTCAGGGTCTGATGATGGAGCCGGAAGGTGGTCACCGGTACCAATCAACCATGCAACTAAACCACTTCGTGTTTGGGCTCGTTTGATTCGTCTCAACAAGATCTTTGACACAAGATAGTACTCAGGGTCTGATGATGGAGCCGGCAGGTGGTCACCGGTACCAATCAACCATGCCACTAAACCACTTCGTGTTTAGGCTCGTTTTATTCGTTTCTATAAGATCTTTGACACAAGATAGTACTCAGGGTCTGATGTTGGAGCCGGAAGGTGGTCACCGGTACCAATCAACCATGCAACTAAACCACTTCGTGTTTAGGCTCGTTTGATTCGTCTCAACAAGACCTTGGACACAAGATAGTACTCAGGATCTGATGATGGAGCTGGAAGGTGGCCACGGGTACCAGTCTACCATGTAACTGAACCACTTCGTGTTTGGCTTCATTCGATTCGTCGCAACAAGATCTTTGACACAAGTTAGTACTCAGGGTCTGATGATGGGGCTGGACTGTGGCCACGGGTACCAGTCTACCATGTAACTGAACCACTTCGTGTTTGGGCTCGTTTGATTCGTCGCAATAAGATGTTTGACACAAGATACTACTCAGGGTCTGATGATGGAGCTGATGATGATAGACAGGTACCCGTCGCCACCTTCGCGCTCCATCATCAGACCCTGAGTACTACCTTGTGTCAAAGATCTTGTTGAGATGAATAAAACGTGCCTAAACACGAAGTGGTTTAGTTGCATGGTTGATTGGTACCGGTGACCACCTTCCGGCTCCAACATCAGACCCTGAGTACTATCTTGTGTCAAAGATCTTGTTGAAACGAATAAAACGAGCCTAAACACGAAGTGGTTTAGTTGCATGGTTGATTGGTACCGGTGACCACCTTCCAGCTCCATCATCAGACTCTGAGTATCACCTAGTGTCAAAGATCTTGTTGAGACGAATCAAACGATCCTAAACACGATGTGGTTTAGTTGCATGGTTGATTGGTAATGGTACCTTCTAGCTCCATCATCAGACCCTGAGTACTGTCTTGTGTCAAAGATCTTGTTGAGACGAATCAAACGAGCCCAAACACGAAGTTGTTTAGTTACATGATAGACTGGTACCCGTGGCCACCTTCCAGCTCCATCATCAGACCCTGTGTATCTTCAGTGTCAAAGATCTTGTTGAGACGAATCAAACGAGCCTAATCATGTTACTACATGGTTGATTGGTATCCGTGACCACCTTAATCATCATCAGATCCTCAGTACCAGTTCGTTTTTAAACCCTCGTTGATACAAACTTTACAACCTATAGGTACCAAATGCAATGACGAAACATGTAAATAAGCGAGTAGGTACCTATAATTTCTTTCGAGTAATATACCTTCATAAGTACGAGTATGGGGCTATTCATAAATTACGTCATTTCAAATGGGAGGAGTGGGGGGGGGGGGGAGGGGGTCTGGACATCGGATGATGGTAACATGACGTAGGAGGAAACAGATTCATCCGAAGCTTGATTTTTGGATGATTTGAGGGGGGGGGGTCAAAAATCGTCAAAAATAGATGACGTAATTTATGAACAGTCCCTATGTACATTTGCACTGCATTTAGTATTTTCGTACTTACCAAATAACAGTTTTAGAACTTTAAAAGTTAAGTACAGTTAGTGTTGTTATGGTTGATTTCAATATGCTTCGCGAAGGATCAAGAATGTTTAATCCATCATTGTAGTGCGAGTGTGGTAGAAGGGATCGGCATACTGAGCTCGCACGGCCTGCCGCAGCGCGTAAAATACCTAAACTCGCTCAACGCCGAAATGTAATAGCGCTCTTAACTGTTTAATTTTACAAACAGTTGGTTTGATAATGGAGACGAATGAGTGATGGGAAGCACAATTACTCTAGATGCTAGGGGCGATAATTCAAAAGGGGTCACAGAGTTTTAAAATTGATAGTAAAACAGGTGATATATTGGATTACCAGCTTTGAACTCTTTTATTCATAGTTTCAACAGCGTATTTTATTATAAACGACGAGGTATTTTTGTAAGGTTACATAAAAACCCCGTACAGTTGACGTAGTTTCCTAAAACGTGTAGATATGGTAGCAACGGGTCTGAGCCACACTAAGTTTAAGATAAATTTCAGTTTGATAAACTCGTTGGTCTTATTAATTTTTTTTTTACAAAAATAAATCATTGTCAATCAAATATTTCACATTGACATTAATGGAGAGATACGGAGAATTACACGAGAAGTTGCGAGGATTCACGAGACCCTGGCTAGGGTTCATCGACATTGCGTTTATAAATAATCTCGATAAGCATCTAAGCGCATGTCCCGATGCGCATTAAGCTAAGCCTGAATAAGGGACATCAATTTGTCAAAACCTGGCACTATCAGAACAGAAATCCGTCATCGGTCCCAAGACGATCTATCGGCGCATATCTCACAATCTTCCAAACAACAATATTGGGAAAAAAATCTTCAAAAACTACATTCAGAACGGGTCTCCGACTCGGCTTATCGGGCTGTCCATCTTCAGCCAGTAGCCGATTTGTCAATGCTCCACCGTTAATTAATAAAAAGTCTTTCTTTCGAGAAAAAAATTGAATAAAACCTTAATTAATTTGGGTCGGCGCACGGCGTGAACTTTTAGGTAAATTATTATTATCGCCGCTTTAAAACTTTTGCAGTCGAAAAGAGTTTTTTACTTATTAAAAATTAGGAAATTAAGGGGAGACGGATAGGACACAAAAATCAAAAAGTTTAAAACAACTGGAAACGCGTCTTGTTAAACGATTTGTTTTAATGACTAGTCTTAAAATAATGCGACTCAAACGTCCTAATCTACATGAGGACCGGAACAGAAAAAAAGTCAGAAATGGAGTTGTCCAAAGATATGCGCATTTAGATAAGGCAAAGTTGCAACCTCATCTTGAACAATTAAGCGAACAAATATACAAACAAAGTTTGTTGTCTTGAAGACGCCCCATGACGTGGGTAACTTTGTGTTCGCCTAGTGGAGTACAGGTGAAGGCTTGGAGTGCGCTTGACTACAAAGAATGTTAGTTTTTTAATCTTTCATAACAGACTTTTTTAACTTTACCTGCATAATATTTGTTTACGTTTAGTTAAAGAAATTTGAGAATGTATCGCATTGTGATATTTGTATTATAAAAGTCTTTGGAGTATTTCATCCTTGCGATAGAGAAGTTAGATAAAGAAATGACGAATTCGGATGGCATGTAAATGAAGACACCAGTGTGGTCTAAATTTAAAAACATTAAGAAGACCGCAAAATGTTCCCTAAAAACCAGTCGATAAAACGATCACAGTATTTAAACTACTATATCATGTTTTAAGTAGCTACAATTTTAGGACTAAAGGATTTTTATAAGCTTCCTGCAATAAATCAATATCGGATAATAACGTCATACAAGTCGTGTGAGATCATTAACCGTGTATATGATAGGTTTTTTAAGCATTCAAGTTCAATGTCAACAGGTACAGAATTGGGAAAAAATAATTCTCCTTAGCAATCGCCCACACATAGCGAATAAAATTCATAATTGTTTCCATCTTAAGTTTTATGATGTACTAGACCGTATCCGCGAAAAATTATTGTTTTTTAATAAGTTTTAAATCAAACATATTTAAACTGCTGCTTATGTACAGCACCTGCAATAATATGTTAAACAACAAAGGCCGCCCAAATATCTGACACGATCTTATTTGCAGAGCCATAAGAGCGTGTCACATATTTTTGCGGCCTTCGAAGAGTAGGTAACATACTATTGCAGGTGAATGTACCTTATAACTAACATGGTATATTTAATAATGACTTTGAATGCATGGTCGAGTGCAAATATAACCGCAATTAACATGTAAAAGCAGGGTTTTGTTTTGTGAATTACATTGTTTGCTCTTTAAATATTTTGTTAATTAGGATTTTAATTAATTGTAAATTATTTACGGTTTCCGTAGTTAATTTGAATTGTTCAATTTAAATTGTAACGGATTTTAAATGTTAACTATTTGTTTGCTGTTTAACTTGTGGCTGATTGAAGTTGCTTAAATAATGAAGTTTAATACGTTTTTCAATTAAAAATATCAGCGTATTACTCTTATTAAAAAATAACATATCCTATAATAAGACTACACAAAACAACAATAAATGCTTTATACTCTCTCTACTTTTGAAGCTAACTATATGACAGGTACGTACCATTGAGCTGCAGTAGTAATTTTTAAACTACCTACGTTATAAAATTGACCGCTTTTCGATAAAAATATGATTATTTTTATACAACTGAAAAGGGTTAACAGCAAACCAATAAAAACAACATAAAATGTAACAGCGAGTCCTCAACACGCTTAAAATAAGAATATTTTATTAACGCTCGTCGTTATCACCTTTCGATGTGTTTTATTGGACCACCCGATTGTTCTGCGAAACCATGACGAATCAACAGTCTGAATACAGCTTAGAGCAGCGCGGTCAGTCCATACAAAGTGGCAGATTATGTGAACGACCATAGTAGAAAGTGTACTAAATAGTGCATTAGTGAAGAGCCAATGGAATAGTAGCTTCAATTAATACGAAGGAGACCTGCTGTGGTTACCTTGTCAACTGGTCACAACAATCAAGACAATCAAGGTGGACAATCAAGAGCGAATTTTTTGCTCAGATATTATTGCAGTTAGTTTATTACATAATATTAGTTATATTACATAAACTGACACCATGATAAAGTACCTAAAGTAAACATAGTAAGTGCAAATTGTAACACATATAAACTAAATGAGTACCTTCTGTTAAAAACGGGAAAATTATAAACGCAGCTTATCAACATCGTTATCATCTTATATGCAACGTGGTACTTCAAAATAAACATTTTTTTTAATATGCCATCACCAGGTCAAGGTGGCCATTCTGTAGTCATTTTAAGCTATATTTCAGAACACCTACGGTGTTTTCCTTATAGACCCAAGGTGTCCGTTTGGAGCAGTCAATTAATTTAAACACATTTATGTCTTAATCATCTAGTTAGGACCTTAACAGGCAATAAGTTGTTTTATTAAATTCCGTTGAAAGCCACAAGCCGCTGCATATACAAATTCATTGATGCCACACGTGGTGAGAAGCGATGACTAAAAATGTTAAAAAGATTACACCTTAGTCATCTTACCAGTATCAGTAGTCGGTTGACGAAAAAAAACTCTTGTGCAGAAATATAAATATAACAACAAAGCTTGGTAAGTCTATTTAGTAGACAAAATAATGGTGAAAACCTACACGGTAAATAGGATTGGTTTACCAACATAAAATATTTTTTATTATTATAGGAATGTGACTGTGTATAAGTATATACTGTATGTAAGTACTAACCTACTCGTTTTGAGTGTTGATATATTTGTCATTAAAACAAATAGACAATCGTTGTTTACATGTTAACTGTTACAAACTAAAAATCTTAACTGTAATATTATCACAGCAAGGCATAGCCAAGCAGCATAATAAAAAAAATCTTTAATGTTACCATCAAGTTTTTATCATAAATGTTAATAATAACGGGCGTGCACTTCCATAAATATTAATACACGTAATATTTCAACCGAAACCGTTTCTTTTATTCAAATTAATTAGTCCCAAAGCTAATGTTACCAAAGCATTAACAGCAAAACCTACAAATTTGGCGTAAAATTTGCGGTCGAATCACAACATCCAAATTTCACGGTTAACAAATTGCGGTCAGTTATTTCTAACGAATAGTTGCGTCTAAATTTAATCCAATTAAGTTAGTTTAACTGGCGGTTTGCGTTAATAAGGGAGATTAGTGGTGTGACATATATCATCGTTTATTTTAAATTAACGTTGAATAGTTTTTTGGTACGCGTAAAAAGGATTATTTAGTACTAACTGTGCTCACAGCTGTGTATGAGATTCAGTTCTTTTTTGCTCCATTAACAGGGGTAGATTCTAGAACAACATTACAACACACACACACACACACACACACACACACACACACACACACACACACACACACACACACACACACACACACACACACCCACACACACACACACACACACACACACACACACACACACACACACACACACACACACATATATCACACACACATTACACACATAATATTGAAATCGGTTGAGGAGTATACTGTGAGGCAACTGAGAGACATTAATAACTTTCGTATTTATAAAATAATAAGTACCTATACATTACTATATGGATGAAACGGTTTATTCAATAGAATTCCAGACTTTACGGTTCAATGATTACTTTTTATTGCGACGCCTTTGGTGATTATTCAGTTGAAACTAATATTACCCGTGAACACATGAATTCCATTAATTTTATACCTTGAAATCGAATCAAAGATATATAGGTGTATGTAATGAAATCAATGATTTGAATCAAGTGGTGACATTTACAACGCGTAATATAAAGTGCCATTTGTATTGGTTTATTTAATGGAAATTTCATTCCTATGTTTACCGATATTAGGAGATCTTGTATAGATGGCATTACTTATAATATTATTTTAAGGAAAAGTATCAAAGCAAGCATTAGAGCAATAAACGTCAGGGATTACATTGTGAGAAAGTTATTGCCGGAAAAGAACAGGCCGTAGGAAGGCGAATTCCGAAATGATATTTATTATAACTACAGATAAAATATTACCTTCAGGTTTAAGTTTTATCGATCAAATATATTTTGTAGAAATAATCATAAAATAATGGACTATAACCAAACAACGGCATAGGTAAAATCTTTTAATTACTCGGAAAATTAAAGTTGTTCATTTTATGTTTAAACCTTGTGAGGTAATTAATGATTGTAGTTTTTGTTTTTCGTTACTCACAAAATAATGTGTCCTTCTTACTAATTCAAATAAACAAGATAAGAAAACACACGTGTCCAATAATAATTTGAGTTCATGATCATCATTTACATATGAACAGATGCTGACCTGTCACTCAAATAATATCACCGGAGTGAATCCACGCATGACTCAATGTAAACATACATATACATACACATTATACATGCTTATGTAAAGTCATCTTAGTCAGAATTAGCAGAACGGTGTTAAATGTGGAAACGCCGAGTGTTCCAGCAAACACGCTTTAGCAACGGCAAATACAAAAAGTAAAGAGAAAGCATACGCGATTGTAAAGTCTGTTATCCACTGTGAAAAGCAGCATACAAAAAAGACGCTTTAATAGCAATTGTTTTTACAAGCTGACTAGAAATTAGAATATTGTCACCTAACGGGAAGACAAGACCACAGGTGTAACCAACTAGTAAGTGATACCAGCACCTATCTTATTCTCTTTGTCAAAATATTTTAACGACAGCTCAAATTTAAAAAATATATGAGACCCGGAAACGAAGTAAGATAAATATATAAGGCAATTGAAATTTATAATGAATTACATTCCGAATGGATAACGGAATATAATTATCATCAACGATAATTGGGTGCGGTAGGCATTTTGGTGGACGAATTAAATTATTTAAATTTTGTTGTGAAACCTATTTTATTTTTGTTGTATTGAACATTGGATATTTTAACAAATAAATCTGTGCATTTTTATACATTTTACAGAGTTTATAGTGTAGTACTTAAAGTGTCATTCTACGGAACTTTCTAACTATGTAAACAAAAGTCACAAGTAAATCATCATTCAGAGACAATTTCAATAAGGCGGTTTGTTTACATAGTTAGCAAGTTCCAAAGAATGACACTTTACTTAGTTATTTAGAGGTTTATGAATATCAAGTTTCCTTTGCCAAATAATTGAATAAGAAGTCTCCGCTTCTTCCTAAATCTCCTAAAACTAAAAGAATGGGCGCCTGCCTTTACTATCAATGTTAGTCCAAGTTACGAAAGTGTAGTAAACCGTTAAGTTCATCCGTGTACGTTTTACAAGCCGGGTAAACACTGGAGATACAGTGTAGAAGGAAGTGTCCGTTTGCATTGGGCTAGCTAATCTCGAGAATTGAGAAAGGAATTTTATACTAAAGATGATTAGATGAATGTTAATGAGAAAAGGTATTTTGGATAACGGATGTTACCTGTTAATATATCAAACAGAGGCCAAAGTTGGTAAACAAGTACCTATCGAATGAAAAAAAAAAGAAACTCATTGATTATATAAATTATGCCTCTTCTACAACTTAAATTAATTTAATGACACTTCACCCGACATAAACATTAAACTTGCACAAATAGTCTACTTCATTAGTAGAGTGAAAAGGGCAAAAATTAGGAGAAAATATAAATTATGTATCTTCAAATGCAACGAGTTATCAACCAGTTTTGCTTGTAATACCGCCCGCACCTTATATGCCACATTTGAGTTGTGATACCACAAGTCCCTCACAAAAGTACACAGTAAAAAGTTGTAAAGATCACGAGATAAACAGGCATTGTCGCATGCCTTCATTAAGGCCCGCATTCGTCAAATATTTACCAACAACGATAAGAGTTTATTCATCACCATTTTTGGAGTCAAATGAGTCTCTACATGTCGATAACGCTTTAGTTGTCTGTGAAACGGTACGGGTATTTTGGCTAAATTGTTGTAGTTCACATTGTAGATTAACGGGCAGCTGAGGTTTTAACTTGAAGGAGGTTATAAAAGATACGCTTGAAATTTACGCTTCTATCAAATTAATGATAGCCAACATAGTAAGAGGAATTATGAACTATTTTAATGCTAGCCAAAACTGCCGCTTGTAGGTATTATGTATTTCTGTAGATAAGTATTAGGTATTATGCATTGATCGAATTTACATCGTTTCATCGTACATCGTAAAGTCTATTTCAATAGAACTTGCTAACTATGTAAACAAACCGCCATATTGAAATTGTCTCTGAATGATGAATTTACTAGTGATGGGCAAGACTCCTACTTACTACTTTACTAATGTCAAACCATATCGAATAATAAAATACCAAAAGTAAAAAACAAGTAGTTACATATTTTTAATTTGTTTAATCACGATCAGAAGACGAATTAGTACTTAAGAATGATGTATTGATGTATTTTATAATCGCGGCGGTAGGTACAGATCATGGGTTGGGTAGTGTGTAGCGGGTTTATATCACAAACTTTAGTCACAACACTACCCATCATAGGCAATTGTAGAATTTAAAAGAAACAAAACCGTCATTCCATCAGGTCCTCATAACCTAACTTATGAACCCATTTTAAACTTTTAATTGAATATCCAAGATACAGTTTAGATTTATGTATTTTACGGAACGGACCGTTTCAATAGTGTATATGTGTATGGTTTCAATGGTATTTGATGAGGTGGTGTAAAAATTCAAAGAGAAACAGTGATAAAACAAAGTTACGTTGTTTGTTTACATAGTTAGCAAGTTCTATTGAAATAGACTTTAGGTATATAATTCTCAAAAGCTCGCATTTTATGCTCCAGTAATGGACTACTGAAAATAAGTCTGTTTTGTAACTGTAACAGGATTAAAAACTTTCTAAACACTTACTGGTTCTGTGTCGCAGGTCTCCAAGTCTGGGATGGGGTCGTCACCACAATAATAGTCCGCTTGTAGAAACGGAGGCCTAGGCGGTGGTGGCAGCAAGAATTCTGGAGGTGGTCCCATGCAGTCACACTCCGTTAGGTCCGTGGGCTCCAAGTCCCACATCGCGTATTCTAACTTATCACTATTCACAACCTCACTGATATCGTCACTTATATATGCACTAGTATCACGTATTTCACGCTTCACTTCATGTGAAGTCCTTAACTCAATCAACTTGGCTATGTAAAGTTCGTCATCGACGTCACTCCATACGTTTTTTCTAATCTCTTCATCTTCGTTATTTATTGCATTATTTTCTATTTCTGTCGCTATAACACGACTATTACTTGTAATCCTCTGTTCTTTACTCCAATCATTGTCATTATTTTTCTTGTCAGTTCTTTTGTTTACTTCATTGTGTGTTTCACGGTTTTTTCTACCACTGGATTTGATCCACTCATGTCGGCTTGTCCAAAAAGCGTACGGTGACGCATTAATTGGACTATCGTTGTACTTTTCGGCCATACGCAGTTTTCTTCTATGTTGTCTGTAACAAAAAATAAAACTTTATTAGTATTAACGCATACAAAGAAACGAATTTTACTATATAAAATGTTGGTTGCCATCTCCTTCAAAGGAAACCAATTTCGTGCCAGATGTACCTAAGACGTATCGATGCAGTGTTAGGATCAAACTACTTATTAATCAATAGAAGAGCTAACACCTCATTTTGTTTAACAAAGCCACTGCAATTATCTCCTACCACTTCAGAGAGTACAATGGGTGCGGAACTCGTACCGATATCATCGGAGCTAACGTTATACGGTTTATTTTAATTTATTTTTTATCGTTCCCAATTGGACGGACGGGTTTCTCGGCGTGCAATGGTATTTCGTTACAATCACGATGCTCTCTTTTCAGTTTGATTTGGAAAGTTTAAAGTTCATCTTTTTTATTAAGTTAGACATTTGATTCGCGTTTCTCAAAGGTAAGATAACGTTGTAACTTCAAATGTGTTAAAGAAGGCAAATAAACTATAACTTCCTAAATCCAATTTATAAACATGTTCTGAATAGCAGTCAAAACTGTTATTTTAATTTCTAAAGCTCAATTTAGAAGGTGTTGAGAGATTTAACGGCCTTACAAATAACTTAATTTTACAATCTTAATATAATTGCAAGCTTCTTCGCATGTGTCGATGGAGATATCTCAAACGCTAGCATACAATTATGCATACGTACGCCGTTTCTGAGGTGCCGAGGGTCGTGGGGTCAACTGGCGTTAGATAGCAACCTCTTAGAAAGGTCTGAGTCGAATAAAATATTGAGTGGTGTTTTCATATTTTCTACGTCGGAAATATGATTTCCAATGTACGGATTTCTGAATGCGAGTACGAAAGTGCGTGTACGGTGTGTTATGTAGATTTTTCGCCTGTGAATGGTTTCCTTTGATTCGTTTGAGCTTGATTTTCAACGATGCTTCGTTTTTAGCAGTGCGTGCAAAAGTTATAAATATCTTTATAGATAGGTACCTATTACAGAAACGATTAAATAAGAAAGAAAGTCTTATAGATTTATAAAAGTTCAGAGGTGAAATTTGGAATGTTCACAAATGATACAAGTTTTGACACCCAAAGTAAAAATAATAACTAACAGTTGTCTACGAGTCTAAGATACGAACTGTTTCTTCTATTCTTCTTCTAAACAAACAGAGCATAAAAGTCCTTACTTTTTTTGGTTTGGAAACAAATCAAAATATTTTAATAAATGTTTTGACTTGTTTAAGTAGTCAATAGTCACACTACTATTTACAAATTATAAACTGAAATATATGTCATATACCTACTAGAAAAGTCACTGCGTGAAAAGTGTATATGACATCTATTTCAGTTTACAGACAATCCTGATTGTCCTCTGTGAAAGTCCTCTATAATACAAAATTAGCGTGTAAATTTTCCCACGTCAATGCCAATATGGTGCCAATGGCTCATTAACATTTCGGCTGGCACTCGACGTCGGAGCTGACGCCGGCACAATGCGCAAGGGCTCTCCGTCTTAACGAACCTATTCTGCGGGTCTCTCACGTGAATTGTCAGGATAACGGTAAGGTGCACTTGATTGAAGATTTCGCGATTGATCTTCGGTATTTTGTTATTTTACCCGTGTTGTGTGACTGAGACGAGCTTGCTTGACCTGAGGATCCTTTGGGCCACGATAACCATCAATCATTTTGATCGTACTTGGTAAAAGCGATTTTGATTGCAATGATTACTTGCATGTTAACAAGATATACCAAAAATTACAAAATATCGTGTTTCTTCTGTTCCTGAATATTAAGGATATTAAAGCTTAGCTTAAATTTTTTGATTATATCTACTAAATTTCTAACTATTATATTAAAATAGTTAGAATTTTAATGTTTCCGTATCCTAAATTATCGAACCAATAGCACCCTGTATGACTGTACGGCCAATAAACATTATTAATGTATACTAAATACAATATTGTATATACTCGTAAATATAGTAGTATTTTGAGAAATATAATATGTCGTCGTACAAGTTACATTACAATTAAAAATACGAATACGAGGAAATGTAACTTTTGTTCCAGACGTTTTTTACAAAGTGGATGAACTACAAAGTAAGAAGTAGACATTATCAAAGCATTTGACTTTAACAAGAACGATTCTAACATTATCTCCCTAAAGCGCTACAATCGTAACCGCTGAACCTGTTAGGCCATCACGATGAAATCACTACATTCCACTTAACTAGTTAACAATAATTGAAAACGCGGGTAATTGCAATCTGTGCAAAGATACCGCTTGCAAAACTTTGTTAACAGTATCGGAGTAATTAATCAATACAAATAAATAAATTTTATCACTGCTTACTGATTTCGAGGAAGTATTTTGCTGACCTTACCACGTAATGGGGTGGGTTTAATTATTCCGTACATTGGCATTTCAAGGCGTAAGGTAACTTAAGAATTATATCTACTCAAGCGTCCTATACTCCATTCCAGATAGGGTTACACAAAAGGAAAAATGGTTCTTTATAGTGCAATTTTTAGGATGTCGTTCAATAAGTAAAATTTCTCAATTGTACGAATATACGCTCCAAACCTAGTTTTAAATAGGAAAACTAGTTTCTCTGTGAGCTGTAGACCCCGCGAGCAATTTAAGCTGAATAAATGTATGGCTGTACCATTTAAAATTTTCCAAAAACTGAATCGTCAAAAAAATCTACGTAATAATCGTATGTAATTCACGAGAATCGGTTGAAAATTGCGACTTGTAGAAAAGGACATCCGAACATACGAAAGCATTTTTCTCAAGCTGAAACGGTTAACGCTCGGTTAAATACCGAAGAAGATATTTATATCCAAATAATTATGTGAACTGTCTATCGCTAAAGGGCACACTTTTGAATTTATAATCGTTATCTTCCCATTTTGTGCGCATAAATACGAGATATCAATCTTTACCCATTGTCCAGGACTCTAACCCCCAACCTCTATTACAATCGCAAAACCTCTTAATCACGAGCAGGCTGAATTGTATATAATTAGCGAAATTAACCAACCTTATTTAATCAATACGCCTACACGGTTATTTCTACAGAGCAAATCTTCAAGACGAAACTAATTAACTGATCCCGAGGAAGGTACACAGATTTTAAACAATAAGGAAATATAAAAGGTATACAGGATGGCTAAAAAATTTAAAATAAAAGAGATTTTTTGGGATTATACTAAGCAACTTATTTTACTATGGGACCAACCCCGAAATCGCGAAAAAAAAATTTGGCTGTTTCATACATTTTAGCTGCTCCATTTTCTATGGGAGTCCCATAGTAAAAGTTGCTCAGTATCCCAAAACCTCCTTGGCAAAGGGAATGCAGTTATTTTTTAGCCACCGTGTATATTATGTTCTTAATGTTCCATTCAGGGCGCGTATTATGATAGTAATAACAGGTTATGAATTTGATCTGGAATGGTTATCGATATGACCTGTCAGAGTCAAAAGTGTAATTTTTTCAACAAGTAGGTATGTGGGCTGTTCACTGTACATTCAAAATTTAAAACTTATTTTGTGTTACTGCAGAAGAGCATTGAGAGTAGGTATTTAACTTTCGAGTTTGTATGTTAGTATGTATTAATGACACGAATGATTTGATCAACCGTACTAGTCCTCTATTTATATAAAAAAAAATTAATATGTGGTGACATAGTGCACTTTAACATTTAATCGTGTAACCATAAATTAATGTTACTAATTCGGAAAAAGTAATGAATCGCGGTAGAAATAGGCCACAGATCCTAACGCCATAACTCAAGTTATTACATTCTGCCCTAGTCTCGATATAAAATCCCTTTCAAACAAATTGGCTTTAGACGAACCCTCACGTATGACGTAACCTTGTTTGTCATAAACTGTTTACTGTGTTCAAAGTAAGGCAAGGATTAATGTGATTACACGCGAGACAACCGACGCGGAGCCGCAAAATACACTGAAATATAGCGATTCTAGCGTTACAGGCGGAATTAAGGGCAATACTTTACACCGTACCGTGCCCGGTCCGGCCGACGTTCGGTCATCTGAAATATAAAGCCTGAAGCAACACGGCGATAACGTCAAAAATCACTGAACGTACATTATGACAGCAAAATGATAGGTATAGTAACTTATGTCATCTATTTATCTTCCGCGCGTGCATATCGCTCGCACTTGTCCATACATGTTGGCACGAGCGAGACGCACGGGCGAAATCAAATGAAATCATCTAGATATACCTGAGTTTGAATTGGTCTCATTTTGGCTTGTCAAGTAGTAGATCTACATATTTGCAAAAATACATATTTCGGACTTAGTTAGCGGTGCGGTGCGATGCACGAGTGACTAACAGGCCTATTTGGATTTCAAGATAATCACAAGATCTAGACACGATTTAGAGGTCAACTAGATGTACATTAGATATCGACTAGATGTGACTTGGATAACTAAGTCATAACTTGTCTAAATCGTTCAAGAGGACCTCCAGAATCGCGGAAACGTCAAATTTGACATATCTATCTTACAAATATCTTTAAATTATCCATATCGTAACTTATTGTTGAATTCTAGTAGAAATCTAATTCATTTTCCGAATCGAGCCGTAAGAAGCTGGGACATCCATCAAAATCGCGTAAATGACAAATTCAGACATTCCACTCTCAGCTGTATTTTTATTACGAACGGTTTGAAGCGCCCCGGCTTTAAACGGCTGAACCATAGAGGTGTATGTAGGTACACATGTGCGTGTTAACTCAGAGAACCCCAGCCGTACTGCATACGCGTCTGTGTCCGACCTTTAGGGTTTTCACGTAAGTAGTTTGCTCAAGGACCTGGCACGGTTCAGGTTCGCTGCAGTGTAGCTTGAGTCGTCCTTTAGTCTGCAATCTGAGGAAATCTAGCTTAGCTAACGGTAACGCGACAATACAGCTCGTGTTAAGGCTTAGATGCCGAGTTTACAGCGTGTCCGATTGGCTTGTAAAACCCAGAGATTTCATACAGCTATAAATTCAATACAATTTCAGGTTACAGATCAATTTCGATGACATTTATTTGATAGGATTAAAAACACAAACAGTCCGCTTGGTAGCCGTTGTGTGAGAATGCTCTGACACTCTCTAGTTTTAAAAGTAATGTACTTAATGTCACACTTTTGCGCTGGGGAAGTCCTATTTGGTGAAGTTGAACTGCTCTTAAACTCCATAAATATCTGGCCATGATAGCATTTTCAAAAGTAGTGTCGTCGGTTTCTGAAATATTTACTCAACTGATAAATGTTAGTCGGTTAGGAAAAACGTACTTTACCTACATGTACGTACACAATTGGCTTATTCTGCTAGCATACTGTACCTATATATACACGAGTAAATCTACGCCGGCTCTTCACAAATCCAATCAGATTACCCTCATCACCTCCCTTGATATCCCCAAATATCGAATATGATATATGAACAAATACTCGTGAGACCGGCTAAAACCTTTTAAGAGGGTAAAGCATGTTTACATGTTTGTTCTCGCCACTGGTGGCTAATGGCGGCTTGTTCTTGGCGGTGCGCTTGGCTCTTAGCTAATCGGCTTGATTTGTTGGCCAAGGCATTGGTTCTGTTGAGACAGGTAAGTGCTGGGATGGTTCTGACGTGACTATTCTATATAGGAGCAAACAAGGATTTTTGTTATCTATCTTTACATCTTATAAAACAAACTCCCCCGCCACGTCTCTCTGTATGTATGTTCACGATAAACTCAAAAACTACTCAACGGATATTCATGCGGTTTCATCCTATCAATAGAGTGATTCGTGAGGAAGGTTTAGGTATATAATTTGTTAAGGTTTACCCGTGCGAAGCCGGGGCGGGTCACTAGTGTTACTAAATAATTAACTCCGGAATATCTTATTCGGATCAAAACAATATGGTTTCATCTAATAGTTTCGAGACAATAAGCGGCTTAGGTAAAAGTAGCTTTTGGTACACGTAAGTGGTATATCTGACGTAAATTTAACCAGTTATTAATATAGTTGTATATGTATAATATTAGTGGTCTTGTTTGATTTCTATTCGAGTTTTGTTTTCCTGTGTTGTGGGTTATTTATTTTGTAAAGCACAAAGTGTCATTATCCTAATTAATTTTAATTTAGTCATGCCTAAAGCTGTACCTTAATCTAAAAGGGTTCAGAGACTATAGGTAAAATTATACTTTATTTTTCTAGAAAACGAGAATACATTGCGAATTTGTAGGCATCGGTTGTACATATTTACCGTTTAAAATATTTTTAGACGTGATAACGTCTTATAAATCGATGAACACCCTGTAGCATGCACGAAAAAGTGTCACGTTGTGGACAGATCTCCATGGTAACGTTATGGACAGATCGCCATGGTAATGTTACGTAATGTAATGGTAATGTTTTCTTATGACGTTATCACGCAAAATTATCGTCCGTAAACCGACTTTACAGACAACCATTTTTTTTTATAAATTATGTATGTATATAACTGTGGTATAAAATGACAAAATGCAGTAGTAAAAGATGTGTAAGTGCTAAAAATTTAACCGTACATATTTTGGTATTATTTTTGCGTACATGACAAGTAGGTACTGTCTAAGAGGACAAGACAAGACTGAGTTAATATTGACAGCGCACACTGACTCACAAATTAATACTTTGGTAATGCGCGCGCACGTTCTAACGCACTTAGAAAAATTAACGGTGCTAAATGGCTTTAAAATTCGAACTTGAAAATGGACGGCTTAGTTAATGTTAGTTTAGTCAGGAGTAGGTGTACTTTTGTATTTGGAATTGAAAAAACAAAAAACTTGATATAGAATGTACTTACGGTTTTTTGATATTTTAAAAATCAAAAGCTTAGGTATATAAAAAGCTTTGAAAAATTAAAATACCGTATGTCACATACGTAGGTATAAAGTACTTTACAAATACTATACATATACTTAATATAAACGGCAAACATATTTACCAAATCTTTGTTCAAATGTGCTTTACTTGAATACACCAACCTAGCAATCTAATCGCATTGTCATAAAAACAAATCACGTTTTATATGCAAATGTCCTCCATTCCATGCTAATATTGGTCGACATAATAAGCGTTATGACATAACTTATCATGTTACTCACAGAAAATCCTAAATAATCCCAACTGCCCTACTAACCCGGATTCATAATTGAAAAATATCTCGTATCCGCAACACAAGGCTATAAAGAAATAACATAACATAACCCAATTTAGTTAGCCAACGACCTTCCCATGAAAACTTGCAAAAACATCCCATAACCCCCTTCTGCAGCGAGAGAGAAATCTAGGGTGAGCATTATTGTGACACAGAATACATCAGATTTATCACTTTAAAGTAAAAACGCATTGAGATCAATATGTTGATTTAAACTAACAAGATTTTTACTCATAATTTTAAAACTAATACGGGACGACCGGGACGTAATCGCGTAAACTAATATAATAAACGTAAGTTTACGCGATTAAGTTACCAGTTACCCGTATTAGTTGTAAAATTATGCATTGAGATCAGTTCAACAGGAAAGTGTTGCTAAGTTTTTCATTTCGTTGACAGCGTTCTTTTCTACATCCTTATCATTATTAACTAAACCTTACCTAAAAAAATAATAACCAGCATCTAACTACTCAAAAAAGAAGATAAAATAATCTTCACATGTACAATCAACACTAACATTTCTAGATAAAATTGTTAGTAAACATATTTGAATACACTTGCGCTTAAAATTTTTTAAAATTGAAAACACACAATTATTATTCCAGCTTTCTTGTCGTAATCGAGCCCGCTGATATCCGCTACGCGTGTCACAAGTAGGTACGTTCGCATTGCCGTTACATCGCTTGGCATTGCCAAACATTTGCCAAGAAGCATCTCGAGTGCCAAGCTTTGGTATCTGTTACCAATGGCACGCCTCTTCGCGTTCCTAAAATTCCCCCCGTTCCTAGGAGGCAAGACTTGGCAACAATTCCCGACTCGCATATTGAGTTCACCGTTTTGTTTGAGTGAAGATAAGTTTCGTTCCAAATATATTGGAGTTTTTTGCATTCTGTTTTCAAATTTGAATACGTTGGATATTGCAACGGCTTCTTAGATTCTCTATTCGAATTGTATATTGTTACATTGAGTGTCTTATTGCATTTATTCAAGCTAGGTTAAATTACGATAGCTATAACATCTAATATTCTCAATTAATACTGAAACGTCTACTCGGATGGCGAGTCACGTAAACATTCTAGACTAACGGATGCAAGAGCCTCTACCATCAGTTTTAACATTGACATAACGCTCACGTCTACGTAATTTACTTTCTGTACATCTCGCTTGCACTATTGCTCGCATATGCGAGTACGAGCGAGATGCATAGAAAGTAAGTTACGTAAACGTGAGCGTTATGTCAATGTCAAAACTGGTGGTAGCCGTACAGGCCTACACTCACGAAGTAAATATCTAAGACGGAACGGCGGAGCCGCAACTACGCGGCTTTAGTGGAAGGACGTAAGTGTAAAATGTCGTTAACACCTTAACAATGAGCAATAGGATGTTGGATAAATGTCTGATGCTGCAGGTGGCATTTGTGTCACGAAAATGTGAAAGATGACTACATTGTTACAAATGAAGAAAATTTATCTGTAAGTACCGCACGTTCATTAGTTTCATTACGCGTAGTAAGTAATTGATTATAAAATATACCTACTTAACTTTTCATAACTATAAATAAAGTAGCTAACTCATACTATAAAAGGTATTAATGTTGCTGTAGGTAATGTATGACTTTGATATTATTTACTTAAAATAAAATATATTATATTACCTACGAACTTTTATTCAACTACTACATTCTCAAGAGAAACTCACAAGATATTGTATATTAACAACTTACAGTCAAAGCGTTTGTAACTTACGCCCTTAATCGAAACAGCGACTTAGGACATTTTCCCATGGGGCGGAGAGCTAAAAACTGTAGCGACTTAATTAAGATCTCAAACGACGCCAATTTACAAGGAATCTACGTGCCTGCAGACTTAAGAAGCTATTAGAACAGATCGCGATTCAAATATTGCACGCTGGAGAAAAGTTATTAGGGTGGTGGAGTCGGCAATTAGTTATTATGTGGTCGTTTAGATATTTAATTAAAATTTAATAGAGATCATGATCAATTTACATATTCAACTAATAATTATTATACTCGCATAAACGATCGATGAATGCGATTTACATTTAATTTAATTTCACTGATTTTGTAGGTACGATTCCAAATTATCTAATACACGGCTCGATTCGGGAAATGAATTAGAGATTCACTAGATATGAAATAGTAAAGATACGTGACGTTCCACGGCAAAAGGTACCTTATGACGGCTGGCGCCGCGATTTGGGAAATGAATTAGAGATTCACTAGATATGAAATAGCAAAGATATATTATCTTTCCTACATCGTTTCTAGTTAATCTCTAATTCATTTCCCGAATCGCGCCGACAGTTTGCTGAAGGTAAAGACATAATGGTAAAATTCAGAAGGTATTAGATAACTTTCTTAATTTCGACGATTCTGAAGATGTTAGTAACCGATAGATTGCAATTTCTAACATATTTCACGACGCTCCGATATTCGTGCCAAAGTTTTCAAGTCAAATGCAATAATTACAAGTACGTGGTTTGATTCCGATTTCAAATTCGGTATTAGAATCGTGAGCGCATCAGGAAATGCAATTTGGATGCATCTCGTTACAGTTCGGGAATAGTTGCTCACTGACTCTGTAATGCGACCCGGTTTGCGAACTGGATTCCGCTGTTACGACAAAAAGCCTTATTTTATTATGAATCTCTTATGCAGATACGGCATTTTCGCTTAGTGTAGTACTACTGTGCTCCTCTATAAAATGACTTATTGTATTAAGAGAGGCTGGCAGTTACGACCTTTAGTTTAAGTAGGGTTTTATTTTAATGTTAGTTATATTAAGACGGTTTTGGCACGGAGTAGTTGAGGCTTCGCTTTGGCAGGCATGACACGATTGTGATGTCAAATGTATGAATAAATATTACTGTTATCTAACTTTCGCATGCAATGTCTTCATAACTTTTAATTTGTTTTGGTTTTTTGATTAGAGGCATCTGTTTGTCATAAAGACCTATCTATACATTCTTAAGCACGAGTAAAGTATTTATGTTGTCAATAAAACTCGGCGCGCGGGGAGTCCTGAACATAAACACGAATGGAAATAGCTCCTTCAGCTAGCGTGGTTTTTGTACATCATGCACTAGGCACTCTAGACGGACACATACATGCATCGAATAATACTGAGTTATGTGGCGAAGGCCTTCTAGGACGAGCTATTACCTATGCAGGTGCATTGAAAATGTATACCTACAAAATCATTTTTTTTATTGACGGAAGAGAACATTCTTTACACACTTACTGTGATTCTGATACTAGGTTTATGCGGTCCAGCCGAGTCCCTTACATAATATTCTCATTTTTCGATCTTGCAGAAACTACTCTCGCTACTGTTTAGATATTGTTTAGAAGGAAAACCTTACATATATGTATATTATGAAGATCATGCACCAAGCACTTCTACTTCTCGTAATTCAGTAGAAATATTAGGTACCCAATAGTTAGCCAATGGAGGTTTCTCACCGATTGCTGTATAAGGCATCAAACACGGCGATTGAGGTCAAGTGATGATTTGAAGTAAGCTCCGATGACGCGGAGAACATAAGTGCTTTCGATTGTATGCTTTATAATGATATTATAATCATGAGATTGACGTGAAAGTAAAATGAAATAAAAGTTCCGATGACTTATAGGTATGAATGTGGGAACATGATAATGCAAAACCTAATTAGAATCGCTATACAGGATGGCTAAAAAATAACTGCATTCCCGTTGCCAAGGAGGTTTTAGGATTATACTGAGCAACTTTTACTATGGGACCAACCACGAAATCGCGAAAAATTTACCCTCCCATAGAAAATGGACCAGCCAAAATGTATGAAATGGCAATTTTTTTTTCGCAATTTCGGGGTTGGTCCCATAGTAAAAGTTGCTCAGTATACTCCCAAAACCTCCCTGGTAACGGGAATGCAGTATTTTTTTTTGCCACTGTATAAATAACAATAATTCAATATGCCTAAATTAGATACTGTTAAAATTGACTGAACGCACTAAAATATCAAAAATATTACTCATAACCGTGACATCTATTTTGCAACACTATTTGTAAGTAACATAATGAATTGACAGTCCACTTAACAAAGACAGTGACAGGGAAAATAAAATAGTGTTCGCTTTATGAATAAATGGATAATATGGTAACAAGATTGCGAGTAGGGATGTTGCTGAGAGGTACTCTACGAATAAGTATTGAATAATCGAATAAAGGGACGTTCAATAATAGAATGCCTAGTGACTCTTGAAAGGTCGCGTTTGGGCAAGTACCTACTCTCACTAGCGGCATAATTTTAGTATGTTTATTTACAAAGTTAAAGTTACACAAAGCGAAATATAACTCTAATAATATACTCAACATAAATAGGAATAAACAATTAAACTTAGCTGTACTGCTCAATCTGAACAACATTTGTCCAGTGACCTTTCAAAATAAACTTTCGGCATTTGATGAGTACAATCTACTTGCTCATGTTACAGGCCACACCAGTACGGATGATGGTCATTTTTGTCTACGTGACAGTGTGATAAAACGGTGTCCGTCACTTTCTATCCCGCGGTGTTAAAAAGTGACAGTTATTTTATCACGTGGATATAGCCATCCATAATATGCCTGTAGGTATAGCTATCAAAAGTTATCACCTGATATAAAAATGACAACAAAAACAACAATGACGATTAAAACAAAAAGAATACACCATCGACATTAATCCATCTCAATTCGGTCAAATCATTTGTCAATATTCATATTCATTACGCTACACCACTATTTCTGACACAAATGAAAAAGCACGACATGCAATATTTATAGAGTGAGAGATGAAAATTGGCGCCCCTAGCTATGTTTTAGTTAGCTTTTAAATTATTATGCACTTTGAACAATTCTTGAGGCAAATTGGCCGAACCACGATAATTGCCGTTGGTGCTATTGGATGCAAATTGATGGTTCTGATTGATGAAGTGGCGCGGCTAGTATTCTAGAATGGTAGTTAGGTAGGTAATGGTCAGCACATAATGGAAAACCGATACTCGAGCTAGATATATTATGACATCTTCAATCGAAGTATGCCAGGCAATATGCAGTTTAATATCTACGTGTGACGGAGTTAAATAACATGCTGTATTTTATTTTGTTAAATGCAAAAGGACTATCCATCGTCAACAACGGCCGTTACAGTTTCTTTGTGGCTGCCTTTATCATACTGATAACTATTAGGCGATTAAATGTATATATTTCATCGGTAGCAAATAGCCGTATGGCCCGCTTGACGGTATGCATTAACCGTAGCCTACCGATGATTCCTCCTTCTGAGATGTCACATACTAAACCTATGGAAATATTTTTGCAATGAACAACATAGAAAACAAATAGACACTTTAACGTAATCTTAATTTAACATATTAACTATTAAAACTAGTACTTCCGCTCAAATTTAACTAGTAAGTACATTATTCAAGCAGATAGACAGATAAATAAATAAATTAAAAAATAAATTATAATCAGGATTGTCATGTACAACATACAATAAAACTTAGAAACGCAACTGAACGAATTAAACACGAAAATGAACTCGGCATTATTTTTAACTGTCACCAAAGCATTTGCCACGGGTCTTGTCGCAGCTATATCAAAGACTTGGCTCGTTTTTTTCGCGGCACGAGACAGACAGAAATAATGTCTGTGCAAAAGTTGACTTGTGTTCGCTTAGTACTATTAATATTCTTGAATTTATGTGCAAAGATGTAAAGTCGGTGCTTCAAGTGACAATTACAAACGGTAAGTTTAAATTTATTTGTAAACCTTTTACAATAATTGGATTTATAACCGGTAAGTGAATATGGAGATAAGTGATAAATTGATAATCTTTTTAATTTATGTCACTTACAGTATGTTCTTTACCATGCAAGGATATTTAATGAAATTTTGACATTAAAATTATTTCAGCTTCTAGAAAAAAATAGACTGACTTGATTTATTTCATAAAAGAAAGGAACTTATCAAATATATGAAAATAAGAATCATAAAATAGTTTTTAGGAAATTCCAATTATCGACATTTTCTATCAATTAAGTATTTTGAAAGAAACTCCGATCAGAGAATATCCGAATATTCACCAATATATACTTCAAACCAGAACGATAATATATAAAATGACCCTACAATTTGGGGTACTTATCGAAAGGGTTAGTACCCTTGTAAATCCATTTATCCTCCGGCCCTTTACCTTCAAATTATTGGGTATTCTATGCAAAATTGCGGGTAAAAATAACTTTTCAATCTGTACTAAAATGTCCCGAATCGAAGCTTTTCATTCAATAGGCAAGGATCATTTTCCTAACGATTTCCCTAACTTTCCTGTTAAGCCATATCTTGACAAAGAGGAGGTAGTAAACAAGAACTATAACTTTGTATAATTCACTAATAGCGAATTTACATCAAATAAGTTATCCGAAAATTACGTCGTCATAACTACGATAGTAATTAATGCTCCCTCGTTTTAGGGCCGAAACTTATTGAGCTGTTTGCCGATTTCCCCCTTTTGAAAGTTCTAGCAAATTAATGTGCAAGTTCAGTAAAACTTAGGGATATATATCTGCATTTCATTATTAATTGAGAATTTCACCCTTCTGGTATGAATTTCCAGTTTAGGAAGAACTAAGCGAGCTGTATTTAAATCAACGTTGCTTTCATTATGTAACCTCCTCTTATTTATCTTTGTATCTCACCTGCTCCATTCCAGTACCTACAAATTTCTATGCAAATCAAACTTTTGAAAATACAAGAATTTTTTTTTAATTTTGCGCACACAAGCAGATTGATAAATATATAATAGTGTCATAGATCAATTGACCATTAAGGAAACTAAGCGCGTTATTGGTAACTTTCATTCCGTGGGTAATATCAAACAATTAAACTCAGCACGGAATGAAGTTCACGCTTTATTTACAATCCCCCAAATATTGTCTTCATACACACACACACACACACACACACACACACACCGCACACTCATTAGGACTTGCAAGTCCATATTCTCATTAGGTTAAATTAAACTTACTTATAAGTAATTATTTTTGTTATTCTCGGTGCGTAAATTTTATTTCATTTAATTTCTATGTTAATTTAATAATATACATATATTGTTGTTCAATTACCGACTAAGGAAGAGCGGTGCCTCTTAACACAGGTATTTGTTACTTAAAAAGAGGCGCCAACACTTACAACTGTATAAGTAATTCTTAAACTGAATAAATATTTTTTCATTTTTTCATTTTCATTTCATTTCATAGTTCACTCGTTCCTAACCTCCATTTCCTCTCTAAACAAACAAACGTGGAACCACTGTCTTTTCTCACTTTTTTATCACTCAAATCTCGCGCTCACGCCGCGCCGTCGGAAACCCGTACGTGCGTGAAAACCTCAGTTCATTACAGGCGATGTGGTCTGGTGTCGTAATATCGGGCTTTGAACTTACTCTTTTTGTCACCAGTATTTGGTTAAAAGGCGGTTTTTATAATGGGTCTTAATAGGTGTTTCATGGCTACAAGATGTTTATATAAAATTATTTCAACACGCAGTAGGCTTATAGATGGCTTAATCCACGTGATAAAATAACCGTCACTTTTTAACACCGCGCAATTGGAAGTGACGGACACTGTCATTAACACGCTGTCACGTAGACAAGATCGACCATTATATCCGTAGATGAGACATTAGTTATTGAGGTTCACTGTTTGTGTTAAAAAAAATTGGATGATCTTATTTAATATTTTCATTGTTACTCTTCTTAGAGTAACTACATTTCTTAGCATTAGAAGTAAAGTTTTTTGTTCCAAGAAAGCGATGTCACGGGTCATACGAGTATATAAGGATTGTCGTATTGATGTTAACCACTAAAAATCCGTTGTATCAGCGTCAAGATTATTCAACTCTCCCTTGTGGCCAAGTATCCCGTACATCCCTTACATGACGTAGATATATTATGATGCCACTAGTTGTATGATTTAAAATAAATAGCAACTATGCACAATGATCAATAGCGTAGGTACCTATGAGTACATTTGTTCCAGCAACTCAATCAGTCGATGTACATTATTATTGATAGCGTCTGGATTCAGATTTAAATACCGGCAAACTAGTTTGCACGTTCGTACCTTATGCATGCAATTTCAGTTAGTTACAAATTTTGCGAGAATGGCAGTCGAAGTTGTTGTGTTAATACGAGCGCTGGTCGTAGCCACGAAATATTGATGTGCGCATGAATTCTGACGTTTGTTTATTAAGCGAGAGGTTTTAAATTAATTGGAACCCGTGTAATTTTCATTATAATATTATATTTTTACGAAGAAGTTTATAATATTATTATAAACTTCCTTGTCGCCTTTAAGAGCTTACCCCTCTGCAGAATACCTTGCACAATTGTGCAAACTTATACCTGGATATTCGTCAAATAGCCATACATTTGACGTGCCCCTCCCCCCTCAAAAATCGGCAGACTGTTTTGTACAGAAAATGACAGACAAGGCGTCTCCAGTATTTTCCATTTAATTTCTTATTTTTGTGCACCATTTCTAAAAAGGGGTAAAAATCTTTTAAATTATTACACAATTAAGGTTCATTGTAATGAATTGTCCATGCATTTTAAAGACTTGTAAAAAATGCAAGCTCATTTAATATTCTGATTGGACGTTCCAAACACTTTTGTTCCCTTATTATAAACGCAATAATTCACGAAAACACAAAAACTTTGAGCAAAATTTTAAAGGAACTCTGACGGCTACAAGTTAAAAGCGATAAGAGATTATTTAACGCCACTGTACCTGTTTTTGCCAGGAAGATTTTTACGATATTCAATTTCATTCATCACAAAGCCTTTAGATAGATATGCAGTCACGCAAGTATTAATTATGTATAAGTAAATAAGTTTTGTGCAAATTTTCTCGTTATTAAGGAAGAACTAATAAAATCTAATTTGAGTTTATGGGTAGAGTTAACATGTGTGATGTTTGCCACAATGCTCAGACGAGTATGATCTAAGAACTTATCACTTTAGTCCATAATTATGATTTTGATTGACAAGGAATTAAAGATAAACATAGATATTTTATAGGTCTGACTTTATTTTAATAAATAAGTAAAAAAGTTTAAGTTTAAGTTTAAAAAAGTCTCCCATTCCATTGTTTTGAATCTTTATTTTGATAAATCAGAATCGCATTGGTCCTGGCGACAAGTTTTTGTGTGTGTGTGTGTAGTGGCTAGAGAATAAAGGATCTTACATAAATCGACCTAGTACCACAAAAAGCTCAATAAGACTTGTGTTGTAAGTATTAGACGACAACTAATACTTGAAAACAAACATTGTTACCGCTTACGCTTGTAGATCGAGGTAAACGTTAAAAAGCGGTAAAGTTTTTACCCCAAGCATGCGTACACATTTCCCAGTTTAAATTGTGGTCGCAGCTCGGTAAAAACAAAACCCCACTTGGATCGGTCGTAAATTTTGGCACCGTCGGTTGGGAGCTTTTTCTAGAAATTCAAAATCAAATTTATACTTACCCCAGTGGAGCGGCAGTGATTTTAAAATGCGCAACGTTGTCGAGAGTTGCAAATATTGCGTAGTATTTTGGGGGGAAATTTAGATTAAGATATTACATACACATGCCTAAGTTTTAAACTGAAGTATAGGTACCTATATAAATATATACGACTAGGGCAAGGCTACACTTTAAGCTGTCTATAGTTATTCTACTTTGTGTAAAATGCCGAACTACCTAGTACTGGTAGCTTTTCTATGTATTTAATTTTATTTACATTTCAAAAAGTGTAAAATGTATTTAAATCAAATTAAAATTTACGTATTTTTTATGGTACGTACCTATATGTTTATCTATATAAGTTCAAGTACCTACTGTACAAGGTTTGCTTATTTTGGGGCTAGGTTGATCTGTGTAAGATTGTCTCCAAATATTAATTTTGTTTATTTAACACAAACTAAACCCTAAAATATTTTACAAAATATCTTAATGCACTCATCTCGATTGTATCAGACATAAACACCAAAAAACTGCCCAATAGCGCCAAAACGGGCAATTTCAAAACTCCTTTAAAGGTTAAAAGATTTTAATCCCGAATTCGAAAATCGCGGCACCGAGGGTAAGTTTTTCTCCGAGGCGAAGTAGCGGGTCGTAAATCTTGCGAGTTTTTCTCGACTCGGATCGGGGAAAGCCGAGGGGTCTGAATAACAGCGGTTGCACCTGCCAGAGTACGGTACATCAGAGTAATTTTAATAAGGATTATATACAAACTGTCAAAAAAGCACAAGCTGTGATGTGAAATGTCCAATACTAAGTACACCTGCTTTATCGCCGGTTTAATGTTTCTGTCTAAACCTAATTAATTACAATTAAAAAACATAAATAGAAAAACACTGACTTGAATAATGCCTAAACTTTAAAAAATATTATCGTCCTCCTAAAACTTAAACCAGCAGTTCATGCAACGCTTGATATATTTTACTTCATATTTTTGTATATACGTTGTGCTTCCCTCATATATTACATATATACATCCATTTATCCTTCTCAGTCTCTAGAATCTCACTGGTGATAACACCAACACACACACACACACATACACACACACACACACATACACACACACACGTACACACGTACACATAAACACTTATTTCCCTTACCATTTGTTATGTTTTCTTTTTTTCTTTTTTTTTTTCTTTCTTTATCTTTTATAATGATACTTATATTTATATTTAGTAATGCATAAATGCTATGTATACTGCGTCTAGACTTAGTTAGATTAAATGTGATCCGGGAGAGGTGGTGCTTCCTGCCGTCATACAGTTTTTACTAGTACGGAGGAATCGTTTCCTACTCTCATGAACATCATGTTGTAAGATTAAAATTGTACTCAAAGGAAGTTAAATAAATAAATAAAAATAAAAATAATGTGACTGGCTATATTACAAAAATGTATTTATTTTAATAATTACAGAAACAAACCATACTAGGATTTATTTGGGTTATTTTCGTAAATGCAAAATGGCTAATAAAACTCTAGAGACGGGTGCTGGAAGATGTAGCGAAAACTGACTCGCCATTCTTACTTTTTCGGCTAATGTTTTATTAATTTTTTAAATTCATAAAAAGCAAGCGACACAATGAAGCATTGACATTAAGTCTTCTTCAACTACACGAATTAGAAATTAGACAAACAACCACAAGATATTTACATATATACCTAGCTAGTCTACTTCCGTAATGTATAAATGACAATGGCTGGTCTATAATATCTGACACCATTTAATTTTCCTCTACAATTCTCTACTCTGCAGTAATCAAGCGCAGCCCGGTAACATTCGTTTTTCATTTGTCTTCAAGTCCCATCAATCGTACAAGGCTTCATTTGGACTCCGATCTTTGTCCTAAAAAATATCTGCCTTAAAAAAACGGCCAGCAATTACAGTTCCATCTGTCACCGGTTTACGTCAGTTAGCGGGTTTAGAATTGATTGATCAGTAGGTCTACCGTCACTGAGAATTTGGATACCTGAGGCGACGCCCGATGCGCAAAGATAACTTATCGTATATTTTGAGACCGGCTTTTTAATAGCATTCAATAGATGTCCTATAGGACTTCATGCAATGAGACACATAGAAACAACAGCCTCAAAAACAGTGTTGTTTCTATTTGTCTCATTCTTCATCTTATTTATGGTTTTTTTGAGTAAATTTGCTTACTCCAAATGCTCGAAATTATACCGCCCAATTTTGTGGACCGGGGAGATCAAGTAAAATTGGCTTTATAAATACATATGCCTATAAAGTTATCAAGACTGATATTCTACATAATTCAAAAAGGAAATTCACACTTAATACTGACTTAATACTTTGAAGAACCTCATCATATGTGCACATATTCTAAGTTTGTCCTCTTTTAAAATCACTTAATGCTTGCTTGCTTGCTTACAAAAGGTTTTTAAAGTACTTTTCGCTATGACCTGGGAGCATATTCTATATTAAAACGAATATTCAGTTAACCTTTTAAACAAACATGGCCCTAACTAAAGTCAGTATTTATTTATACACAATCGTAAAATAGCACTTAATTAACTAAATAAAACATTATCGCTGTGAACACCTAATAAAATAATACATTAAACTGATACAAACGGTAGCCTAAAACCTTACTAAAACTCCTTGGCAAATTTATTCCTCTTTATCAAAGCAAATCGTTGCTTTTTAAAACAAATTTAGTTAAATCATATACGAGCAATATTAGACGGAATCCGTACTATAGTCTGTATCTTTAGATATTTAAATAAAAATAAACAAAATCTACCCTCAAATGGCTCCTTAAGCCAGTTGAGGGTAGATGAAAACATTACACGATCAAATAATGTAGGTTAAAGTCAGGTCGTTCAGTGACTGATCCAGGCGGTTTTGTAATTGGTCGCGGTTAACCAATAAATGTTATAACTACCCGAAAATGTACAAATTGTTTGTTTACTTTTATTTAAATACGTAATAGTACAGACTATGATGTGGTGGAATTTCAGAAATACTTCAGAGATGTCGGTAGCACTTTAATTATTTTGGGAATGTCGTTAAATGCCCGTCCAAATGGCGCCTACTTTCAGAGGTGTAAATTAAAACGAGGCTTAATCAAGTATCACAACTGAAATTCCGATTAAACTTCGCTGAATCCGACGATAGCTTGTAAAAGGGAAAGAGAGACCAGGTTAATTTGAATCTCCGCGTTTGTAAGCCCAAGAATAATTGGATTTGGACGTCTCAGTTGACAGTTCATTTCGTTGTTTCACCCTCTGACATGTTTTGTTAAGATTGTGAAAAGTTATTATTTCAGAGAACCTTCTCCGGCTAATTTGGATAAAAGCCAATTACTGAAATGGCGAGCTCTTTTTTGTCTTGGCCGGCTAAGTTGGTTGCAACAATTTTAGCGGGCCGATTTATGACGTAATTTGCTAAGAAAAGGACGGCCGACTTTATCTAGAACTCGTCCAATTACGCTTGACTTAAGTCATGCCAGTTGTTTAATTCAAAATCCTCATTAGTATTTCCGTAGGAATGTACTTCTCCCGGTTTCCGCTTAAAATATGTCGTCCATATAAATTTCAATAATTGGTAGGGAAATAAACATCGAGACAAATAAAGAGGTAATTATTTACGACAAATTAAAGTTGTGCCGTGGAGTAACTTGTCAAGTTGGCAAAAACCGCCGACAGGCGAACAACAGCAGTTTTTGTCTCGAGAATAACAAGGGGGGACAAAAACGGTGGCATCAAAATGTATGACACTCAACCACCGTTTCTCTCGACACTTTTTGTACGTATAAAAACTTGGGGAGGATTGCAATGCTCAGTCTTAAGGGTCTTAAGTGATTTTCGTCGTATTTAGTTACAGAGTTGGAACGAACTTTTTCGTTGAGGACTTAATTGTTTCTATCTTACTTTTCTTTTGACCGAGAAGTTTCTTGTAAGAAAATTGTGTTCTCGAATTGTCTGATATTCGACGAAAATTTATTCTTAAAGCTTTTATTAAAAAACATAATCTGGAGTAAGTAAAAGAGGCGCTGAAATAATTGAAGACAACAATAATATAATAACTAAACTAATACTGACAACGAAATTAAGAATGAATGTCAGTCCCAGTACGCTTAGCCAACTCAATGAATATTGAATAGAACAAAAGTTAGATACCGCCACTCTTCGGACAAATGATTTATTAGAAGACAAATGGATGGACAAAAAACAAATAGCTCCTGTCTATTGTGTATCTTTATCGAATATATCAACACACCTCGTGTATTAGGTATCTAATGAACAATTGGCCGGCTAACGGAAACATATTTTATCGACAGCAAATGACAATTGCAACAGACAATGGTTGGGTCAGAGAAATTTATTGGCTTCAAAATACTGTTAACAACAATGTTCATGCAAAGAGCATAAAACTTAAGGCTTTGACTGTTATTTCATGCCCGAAGCTAGTAGAAAAACTGGTCATATTCGGTTTCCAGGTCCAAAATAGCTTCCGGGTTAATAGGCTTGTTTGTATCTACATCAGTCCAATATATGTCCACGTCAAAAAAGTTCAGCTGTGATGTTAAACGAACTAACAAGATTTAAATAAAATGGAGCAACGACTCTTATTTTAGATCACTCAGGAAGGGAAAAGTTGCGACGGGAATAATCCAATAACGGGCAATAAACGGGAGCAAAGAGAAATTAATAAGCTAGCGGCAAAGTTGATCCTGTTCGACTTGACAGATGTCTGCGGGATGAAATATCATGTCGGTAAAAACGCTAAAAGACGCAAGTAATTCGACGAAATACTGTGCAAATGGCTTAGCAATTTCTGGATTGAAGTAAGACGATAAAAGCACAAAGTGCTTGGATGAAATACAAAAAGATATTCCACATTACACATGACGCTCTCTTTAACACGGTAAGTGTTTTTGTTATGCTCGTAACAATTTTCGTTGCAATATTTGTACAAACATTTACCACTACTAGGGATACCTTTTCCAAACGAAACGATACATAGTCGAACAACTGTCCAAATTGGGTACTCAAATAAGATTTTCACGTGTACGATATGAAAATAAACATTAAAAAGGGAAACCGGCTGGCACTAAATACACATCAAGTGTTTATTAGACCAAGAAATCACATGGACTATTGCTTGACCACCCAAGATGAACAGTGTTTTAAGAGAATACGGTATCATAAAATCTCACTTTTTATCGTAATCTTGTCTGTTTAGACGTAAAGGCATCATAAGAAATGGACAAAGATTAAATGCCCACTCAAAACAGACCCGGTCGTTCCTATTCACAATCAATACATGTACCTACTATAACGGTGTTAGAAGT
This sequence comes from Cydia splendana, assembly GCF_910591565.1. NCBI lineage: Eukaryota > Metazoa > Arthropoda > Insecta > Lepidoptera > Tortricidae > Cydia > Cydia splendana. Next base: position 11,047,030 of record NC_085977.1, read on the forward strand.
CATAGTTAAAATCTGCAATGATATCTATATTTTTATTAGCTTTCTTGATAACTATAATATATAATATTAAGGTTTATATTTTGATATAAATATCAGGTAACTTGTACCTAATTATCTCACCCTACACCCTAGCTTAGTTCACTTCTATAAATAATTTCGCAGTGACTTGGACATTCGTTGTAAATGTCTCACTTGAAATGTTTATTTAATTCATACCAATAATTCTCTCTGAATTATGGGCGTGGGCAGGAAGACGGTGTTAGATCAGATATTTATTGTGAAACTACTCGTCCATTTACTGACGATTTATAGACGGTAGAGAATCACGCGTTTTTGGAAACTTTTAAAATGGTAACAGAATTTTATGAGCCTACGCCAAATAACCATTCACTCTCGATGTTTTACGGATGTCTTGCAACTATATTATAGACTAAGCCCTTTGATGATTAAGTACGTAGTTACGTTTCGGGCGTGAAATAAAGCTACGCGACAGGGCAAAGCGAGAAGTAAATTAGCACCATTACCCGGCTCTAACTCAATAATTGATTACTACGCTGCCAATTGCACTGACCAATTTCACATACAACGGTTTAAAATTCGTCAAGCGCGAACTATCTCCTAAAGCAACGTGCATAAGTTACAACATCGTTTGACACCTAACAGCTCAAACACAAATGCACTATCCTTTATTAGTGGACGTATTGACAGAACTAACGATTAACGTACGACAGAATCGGAACAAATATTTGGATGCTCAATTAAACAAATGAAATTCGATGTGGTACACACTCCGAAACGAGTTTGGGGGAATCGCCGTTCGAAATTCGAAATATGGGAAGAAAACAAACAAATATCGGCATTAACGCGGCTGTTGTGACATCTGTCGACGCGTGGAGCCGCGCTGCAAATGTACATTAATAATAACCGGAGCTCAGCAAAACTTGTTTTTCTACACTGACACTACAAACAAACTGTTGCATGGAAAAATTGGGACAACGGAAACGGACAATGACATACAATTTACATAAAGCGTTCCATATGACAAACTAGAAACAGGATATCGTTATGATGTTATAATATGAAATTACACTAGCTCATGCGCAACTTTATATAGTCATTACCAATTTCGAAGCTCATTACCTGTCGGCTTTATAAGACCGCACCAATCTATAACGGCCGGTCACTGCCCACTCGCCTACAAAAAATATAACACGACAGCTGTTGTAGGAAGGACGCTAATAATAAAGTAGAAATTTCGACGGCCATTATACATTATCTTAATTTTGATACGGTTTACAAAAGAGCGTTAACTCGTGCGACATATGTGTCGGGGTTAAGCTTAACATCGGTCGGTAGTCGGATTATGTGATAGCTTTTTATCGCTGTTTTCGATATGTGCACTCACCTTTGAAGATAAAATTATCTGCGTCGTTTCGCCTGTCACGCTCCATATATAATTTCACAACTAAAACTGTCAACTGATAACAGACTGTCAGCAACTTTGAATTGTTTCGGACAAAGTATTTTACCGATTTGATATCTGTCACCGAATTTTATGAGCAATGAAGATGAATCGATACAGGCCTTGCGCGGTAGTATCTGCCCATTCCATCTGGCAATTCGCCTGGCTTGTAAACATTTGGGCCATATAAGGCATCACCTAAATTTCGTAAATCGCAAAGAGAATAAAAATAAATTTATTTTAGCACCACACTTTTGTTGACAGCAATTCGGTGGTCATCAATAAAGCCTATCTCGCTCACTCATCACTGCACTGTGTGGGTGCGCACCACTGACGTTCCAAAGGATACGGACGACACCAAAAAAATAAACAGGTACCAGAAACCGACATTCGTTAGCGGTGCCGAAACTCAAAGCGAAAAAATCGATAACCATCTATAATTTCTTAGAAGTCACAAAAGGGACTTCGATCCAATGAAAATTTTTGTCTTACTGCATAATTTATTTTTAACTGTTCACACTCTATGAATTTTGGAATTAGAATAAGTTGTCAAGCTTGTTGCGTTTTAAGGTTGCTTCGAGCTAGTTTATCAGATACGGGTGAGTTATAGTCTCTTTCGACAGGCAGGAATGCGACCTGCAGACAGGGCATCGGTTGCCAATGAGCCATATGTAGATCGAATCAACGAAATTATATCTATAGTTCCAAAACAGTGTCACGGTCCCACGGCTCGATCAAACTAATTATTTCTTGGGACGGTAGCATCAAAAGCGTTTGATAAAGACATAATTTTGTTAGAAACTTTTGTCACTTCGAGCCTTCCGAGAACAAATTGATTCATTTCAACTATCCCTGGATTGTCTGACTCCATAAATTGAGACGTCCTCTGGTTTAACTGCCATGTCGGCGTTATTGTCACCTTTTTTTTCTTATCCTCAGGTAAAGACCTCAAAATCTCGGCATATGGCGATAGAAATTGGTTACCTATCAGAAAATGATTGATGATCAACAAAATTAGCTACATCCAGATGAATACATGATTTTGAAATGTTTAGGGAAGGTGTTAATGATGTATTCGAATAAGATAGGCGTAATATGAACTTCAAGATGGTTTATTACAGAGATGGTGAATAAACATAATTAGAAAGATAATAAACATTAGTGCTTAATTTAAGTCCTAAATACATTACAAAGCATACAATTTACTAGAATATATATGTAAATACCTACTTCACAATTAAATCATAAAAATACGGTGATCTGGGTAAAAGATGAAATATTTAGGTACTTAACTCAATATTAATACACACATAGTTGTAAATGTGGTTTAATCCTGCAATGGCAATACAGATTCTTATTTAAAAATTACTTTTGGTATTTATTGCAGTAGAATGTTCAGTTTGAAAATTATAAACAGTGTTTTAGTTTATTATGTACGTAAGTAGGTAGGTATTCCGCTTTCAAAGTTCCAATCTTTCTTAAAAAAACTAAGAATTAAAATGTCTCAGTTTGGAAGCGACAAAAAATCAAGTCATCGTGACAAGTGTAAAAGTAAACAAATAGACCATTATAGGATTTTGAATGAAAAAAGTTTTACTGTTCCCTTTTCGAGGGCCATAAAATTTTTCTAACTTTTAACGCCATTTGGCGCCATGGCACCTAAAACAACTTTCAATAAAAGGTTTTTTTTTATAAATAAGTACGACTACGATGACATTTTAAGTGTCACTATACTTAATAATAATAATAAGGATAGAGTACTTATTGATAAATCTTTAAATCTTGGTGGAATACAATTGTTAATTTTATTTAAGTAGGTAACTTTTAAATGACAATAGTTATTTGTGCATCGAGAGAATAACTAGGTAGGTTTTTGGTGAAAGTATTGATTTTCAATCTTAAATCGAAATTTATATTTTTAGTCGGTTCGATTCTCAGGCGATCCATGCGAATAAAAAAAAGCCAGTAATGTAATTGTTTTTATTAAAAAATAACATGTTTCCTCTAAGTAAAATGAGCTAACTTAAGGTTTTAAGGCACCTTCCCTCCAGGGCCCATCAATTTTTTTTTAATGCACTGTTGAATTATTAATGCAATGCTACAATTAATGTGTTTTTATGTACTTACGTAAATAATGAAAACGGTTCTTAAATACAATACAACATTAGAAAACTTGCCTGTATACGGTTTCTCTTGGTTGGTTGGGTCACTTAACATGTATTATATCCGAAATAAACACCAAAATGTCCCGTAAAGACACTGTGGGATTTATTGCGTGAAATAAATTTTATTATCCCTCATGTTTCAGTGTCAGTATAAACTTGTTCCGTAAGAATGTCGATCGTAAAAGATTACTAAACGTCGAACATAATACTAGGCTTTTTACAACTTTCGCATTTTTGTCTAGCTCGGTTTCTTTACTACCTATTGTTCTTGCTCGTTCTTAGTGATAACAATAAACCGTATATTTTCTACAATAGCTTATTAATAGTTTTATATTAATCTTGAAATCTACAAATGTGACACTAAAATTGATTTGCCGTGTTTTCGTCTGCGATACTATCTATTGTGATGTAGAATCTAAATTTAGCTGTTGCCCACGACTTCGTTGATATTGGTTTATATATATATTTTTTTTTTAATCATTTATTTACATACAATATATATACAGTGGTACTACTAAACTAAATTAATAACTAGCTTAAATCTAAAATAGGCCCTTGAGGCATTGTACCAAGGATGCTGGCGGCATTTCCTCGCTGTATCGCAATGCTGATACGTTGTGCGAGGTAGCCGCCAGCTCTTCGGTCACCAGTTACGTCAACCAGACGCTTCGCGATTTCTGCGAACAACTTATGCGCGCTGGGACCCCATGGACCTAGAGTTTCAACTCCAAATGGTACAAAATGGTACTCTCTACCGAGGCTCTTATATTTGTTACGTTTTAGAATTTCGGCGCTTTCCGCCGCTCCGCCCGCTTTTACAGTAGTCCGTTGGAGGTGGGACGGTGCCAGTGTGTCTACGCAGGTAGCATCCCACACCAACATCCGTCCCAAGCTCCAAGGAACTAAGGACACTCCATCGGGCCTCTTGCCATCATCTCTGATAATGCCAGTCGGCTCAAGAAGAGCAGGCACATTGATGGTGGCAAGAGACCGACGGACTATGTCATTAAGCGACGCATGTCTCGAAAAACGGCCTGCACTTTTTTAATTCCACCTGGACACCGTACAGCAAAAACTGGCAGTTAATTTGTCACAAACTATATCTTTCCATGAACTATCAAGTCCTTAATTTAAAAAAAAATATTCGTACTCGATACAGATTTTCGACACCCATAGGAGATTAATTTTAAGCCCAGGTCACTTTTCTTCTTTTCTAATGTTGTGCCTTTATACGAAGTTTCAAGTCCCTCCCTAAAACAATCCTTACAAATACAAGTTTTCAACCCCTGTTTCATCACCTTAGAAGATGAATTTTCATAAACGATGTATTAAAAAAAAACTTTTTTACGAATATTCGTACCTACAAACTTACAACTTAATTTGAAAACGTGCTACAAACATTTATCTATGAAAAATATTAAATTTAATACCTAACGAACGTTGCGATCTATTTACATTCTAAAAACCTAGGGGATAAAATAATTATGATTTATACCAGTAAAGAGCAAAGTAATAACCGCAAATCCGATGCAATAGTTAATAATGCAGTAATATATTACGTGAAAGCTAGTCTTAATGTTCCTCCAGATATGTTCAACGAGCCAAATCCACGTGGGAGTAACAAGGCCCAGTGCGGTAAAGTAATAATTGCAAACGCGTGATCCTTTGTAGTAATGGGATGGAGAGTATTGACCGGAGAAGAAATAGGGGCCAGAAATCTATTGTTGACAGTAATTGTTGTCAATCAATGTGAACTATGGATTTTATTAAACGATTTGTAAACTAAGGGGAACATTAAAATCATGGGAGTAAAAGATTATTAAATATTTCTAAAAATCGATTAACTCAAGTAGAAAAGTCTCTATAAAATAAAGTTTGCTTTATCAGATGCAGACAATAATTTAGTTCTGTAAAGAAATAGATTTGTAAAAGACATCTCTGACTTTTATAGCCATTGTTGGTCGTAGGGGCAGGAATATGTGAAGACCATAAATTGTATTATTGCGGCCTCAGCATTTAGTAGTTTGCCCATTTTTTTGACCTATTTGTATTGTTGCGCAAAAAATAAATAGTTGAATTGGATGTGGGGTATTTGACCATCTGTCACAAACACGGCCCGGTTTTTGAACAACGTATAATATTTTCACATGTCTATTTTTTGTTTTCCTTATCTTGAAAATAAAAGTGTACATGAAAGTATCTAATTGGATCTATTAGTGTACCTATACATTTTTAAAAGTGAAAATAAACCGAAGTTATAGGTAGCCGACTTAAATTTAGTCTAACTAGAATATAATATGTAAATAATGTACCAAAGTACATTATTTCCCCGTCCGATTTAACCCTGAGGTCAGCCGGTAGAAATTATTTTCTTCCGAATCCCCACCCCACAAGCATATGGCTTTAAAAAAAAGTTTATACCACGTCAAATCTTCGAGAAATGGCTTCCTCAAGATAGAGACGTTAGTATAAAATTAATTGTCCTGTCCTTTGGTGCATCTGCCGCGTCTATTGTTGTTTTTTCTCTTTCTTTGCCTTGCTTATGACCGGGACAGCAAAGGTTGCTACAGATTTTGAGTTTATAAAAATGTCCGGTTTTTTTAGAGGTGATATAACATGTGTTTGGATAATAATGAACAGATGTTACTGACCGCACCTATAACACGGTTTTAAAGCACACGCAACATTTGAATCTCTAAGAATATTCGAAGAGTTCACAAGGCAAATTGAAGCCTTGAGGAACAAAATTTCATAAGTGAACTATTGTTCTTTATGAGTAATAAAATATGTAAATCCAACAGACAAAATGTGTTTGTAAACATACACAAGAATATTATGCATAGAACCTAAATAGATAAAACAACAATTTAAAGTATTTGTTGTTCCAAAGATGTAACACAAGCTTAAATATTAGATACACTCATTAGAAATTCATGTAATCGATACGAAGTTGCTCGTAATTATTCACGAATGTTTGGTTCTACATAAAGCTCGTGTACCAACTCACGCCATCCATACAAAACTGATACCGATCATCATAAACCACTGATAACGAGCGTCTCAGAGCGAATGCTTATATTACATTTCAATTACCATATAAAATGTACGTACAAGAACCACGAACTCCGTTCCGATAATCATCTAATCAAAGATCATTCAATAACTTTTATTTCAAGTATCGAGAAACTGATCAAAGCAGTGACAGAATCAAGCGATGAAAAGCTCTAATTGGCCTTTATTAAGAGTGACATTGCCGTGTACGGATCGACTGCTACGTAAACCGAATCTCGCGTATTATCTTAAACGAGCCTACATCATTCAATATACTAACGATAGTATGAAACAAATGTATATTCCAATTGGAATCATAGCCGTATTAGCATAGCGTTGGTTTTTGTTTGAGACACCAAAAGTACAAAAGCTGTTTCAGATTTAAAAAGGAATGTAGAAAACGTCAATGAGTATCCGAAATTCGAAACGTAAACGATGTTTCTCGAGTTGTCGGAACCATCTCCGTTCGAAATGTAGTCAGACAAAAAATAGAGCATGATACCAAATCCAACTTTCCTACATTCTGAATGATAAACTACGGAGCGTTTCCAGCAATACCAAAAACAAGGCTTCGAATTCAAACTATTCACATTCGTCCATATCCTCACATTCTTTAAACTCTATTGTAAATCAATTTTGTAGTTTTCATTAGGTACTTACTACATACTAGTATAGTGGAATCTCAACTTTTTGGCAATTTATTTTACAGTAGGTACAGTTATTGTTTCCAACTTAATTATTCGGCGAGCAAATATGCGTAAAATTACGAATTTTGGCCCCATTGTTCGAAGTAAATTAAAACACTTTTCATGTTCAAAAACAACAATGCTTGAATGCGAACTCGTCGATTCACTTATTATTCCCTTGATGGCCTTAAAAACATTGTACGGACTTTACAACTTAATAACGTACATATGTTAAATTGGACGGACTGACATACGATTTATAATGCACCTTTGGACCGCAATAAATTGTAACAGAGACAATAAAGTTTCGCGGGTTGAAAAAACGATAGAAGAAAACAAAGGGCATAATGAATTGAACAACATAATACGAAGTTAATAAGGCGATTTGGGATCAGGGTATGAAAGACACCTGCGAGGAACGAAACGTCTTCATTAAAAATGAGAAGGATCAGGGAACAGGTGCGTTCCGTTTTACGCTGCTATTGGAAGCTGTCTGATCCGCTAGGATAATTATTGATTGCGGACTAATAGCTTTATTGGTGTACGTTTATAGTTTAATTTTGGGTTTGATTCTAGATTGGGCATTCATGTTGATTAGGGAATTAATCTGAAGGATGCCAAAAAGTTATTGAGGTCATACATCATCATAGGTCGTCATCATAGGTAACTATGCCATGGTAGGTGCCAAATTAATTAGTCGCTTAATTATTATTTACAGAAAATTAAATATCTACACCCACATAAATTCAAACGTTTTTAACTAATCAGAAACCAGAATACCTGTCAAAACACGCACACATTTCGGTGGCGGTCTTAAATTTCAAGGATGCGACAAAACTTCTCTCAAGTTTCAGAGTGTTTTAACCTTATTTGTTTACAAAGTCATAACAGCCTCTAGCATGCTCGGTTTGTAAAACCGACAACTGAATTCTTTATTCACGGCGGATGCCACGGTTCGAGGTTTTCGAGATAGGTGCTTTCACCCTTATGGTAATTGTTTCGCTTATTCCGCTGACAGGCGAGACGCGATTGGCGGGATCTCAAGATCTTAAAATGGCGGCCGACCTCGGCTGACCCATCCGTCAGGCGCGAAGGTGGAACATCTGTTTTAACATGTCGGCTTTGCATTTAATATAGGCATTCCTTTTACAAAGTAAAATTTCACTCAACTTTTAGTTTTTGTGGATTTAAAGTGTACCAGTGTTGACGTGAAATTGAGTGAGAATTTCTTTGGAACGGATTATATTGTCAAGGTGGATTAACGTCAGTTGACGCGTACAATATTTAGCTGTCACTGACATCTGTTTATTAATTAGTTCAAGGAAAGGTAGTATCTATTAGACAAGCATTTTTATTTAGATACAATGAAATTTATTATTATTTTTTACTTTGAATACCGAGATATTAGTAATGGTGTTCGTAGCCATTTAAAATTATTTTCAAATCCCAAGTTTACACTCATAAAATAAAATAAAAATATATCAAAACAAGTTTACTAGACCTATAAATTCAAGCCCGTTGTCAGTTTTTAAATCCTCCCTCAAAATAGGTTATAATATTAATGTAAAAGAATATAATAGCAGTTGCCTGAGGCCCGCAATTTCCGTCGGCGCTACCGAAATGCCGAGACACTGGCAAACTTGGATTGTACATCACTCCTCTTGTTTACAAGAATCGTTAGCATGTCAGCCAATCATTTCGGAATCCCTGCATTTATTACAGACATTATTGCCATAAAATGTACACTACATCTTTTTATTTTGAGGCGGTTTAATGTTGCGTGAAAACAGTAGTGTAGGAGGCTTAATTTTGCGGGTAACGTACCTTTTTATCGAGGATATGCTCCGTATAGGCGCGACATCTGTAACAAAAAATATTTGTATAAGTAATATTCTATAATTATAGCGCTAAACAAAATTTGACATTTGATAAAAAATTCTACAAATTTCAAATTTAATCTTAAAGGTGCTAATTATTTATTTTATTTTTTCCCGAATTACTTTATGCAAAAATAACAAACCTCGTTATAGTGACAAAGCGTTTTTACTCAATCATTACGCGTCGAAGCAAAAACATCGAACCTAATGATTCCAATTTCATTCTCTTCACACGTTCTTCCTATTACCTCGAAGGTATCAAGCGCAGCTTTAGGCCAATCTTCTGTTTCCCCGTCTCTCTCTTACCCGTTAACTTTGTTACATCTTTCTCGTTTATCCAAACCCTTTGCGGCGCCGTGATCTGAGCAAACGACGCATGCGTTCTGAATTAAGCAATTATGGTTAATTTTGAGTCTCCCCGTATTATAGGCAGAGTCGTGGCGGCGGGAGAAATGTGTTATTTTGAATCGTAATTTGTGAGAAGGCATCCGCCTGAGCAGTTGAAAATTATACACTTAAACTTTGAGGTACGTTTACCTTGATAGAAGTAGGTATTAATGGACTACTGAGAGCGTTACGCTTTATATATAGCTAAATTACAATAGTGGGTAACTTTACCGCCTTTTATGTCAGTAATAACGTCATAGTCAGAGAGGTGAGCTCATATCTTTTTAATACCGCCAAGTCGTACTGCTAAATTACTGCGTTTTTTAGATTAATCAGCCGTAAACTGCCTTGAGATAAAAAAAAAATAATAACAATAAAGCCGCTTAAGATTTAAAGTGTCGATGAACACATTAAGCGTTGATAAGCTTGTCTCTACATAAATGAAATCATTGACTGCCATTATAATGAATTTGATAAAATAATTTGCATTTGTCAAAAGCCATCAGCGTACAAATTCGAACGTATTAAAATAAAAGAAAAAAAAAATCGAACGGCCGACGGTTGTATTCGAATTTTAAATCATAATGTGGGGTGATTAATATTCTTCGTGTCCATTCGAATGACACTCCATGTCAACGAGCTCTAATATGATTGGACGTTTTTGTATAAATTACAACACCGGGCGGGGTCTATTGGGTATAATTAAAAAGCATAGATTATTATCGCCTCGCCAACCAGCCAGGTTTCCGGCGCGTAATTGTTAACAGACTCCTTTATAAGTTTTTAATGATTAAAATACAATGTTCCGGTGTGAAAATATGCGTTGCGACTAGGTTTCTGGGTCGTGAAAAATTTAGTGAGTAATTGTATATTCAAACAAGCATTATCATTGTTTTAAATATAAACAGGCCAAACCTAACTGTAAATCAAATGCGAGCATGCAAGGCTATCCGGATCTAAGGATATAAATATTCCCTATTAAAGTCTAGCGTAATTGCTAGCTTAATTCTAGCTTCAAATGCATCTCACGTGCATTTAGCGCAACCATACAAAACGCAGGAAAAATTAATGCTCAGCCGTATGAAGATGTAGATTTCACTAGGCAACTTGTTAGCGTCAGCGTTGCTGAACGGAGTAACAGATGCTACAATCTTACAATGCAACGTAAATATAGGTAACATTATATTGCTTTGTAGGGTAATATAATACGCACCCATGTCACAGTTCCTTATCATGTCTTGATGAATTATCGCTGTGCAGTTACTGGTGTATGTGGTTTAAGTAATAGATGACAAGTGGCTGCGCAAGTCGCTGTGATTTAGGTGGGTCGGCGACGGTGGGGTCTGAACTTTGTAGCGGGTAATGTTATATGGGCAAATTTGAGGAATGATGTTTCGTCATTCAAACATATATTATAATACGTGTGCGTTTATGCTAGGTCTGTAGGTAGGCATCTCTTCTTCTCTTTTTGTCCTAAGCCTTTCTGGGGACGGCTCTCCTTGTCTGCCTTTTCCACTGTTCCCGGTTTTGGGCTACGGTGTTGTCTACTCCTTCCTCTTTCAGGTCCTTCTGTGTGTAGGCATCTATTAAAATTATAATTCAATAATAGATATATTTTTGATTTCATATTAGAGCCATTGTTGATACTTATACTGTATTATGGTGACTAGAACACTCAAGACTCCGTTCATAACTTGAACTAACTTTAAACTAAGCGCTCTAATGTGCCTAAATTCTCCCGCTCACATTAACTCTGTATATCGTCCTGTGGGGATCGTTTGAAATGCAAATTCTGATAGAAGTGTATTAGCCATTGCTATATCGGCTCCGTCATACGCAAGTGAAGTTTCGGTAGATCGACCCAGTTAGGTCGCCTCTAAAGCATACTAATTGTTTCTTGTTGAGGTTGGAAGTTGAGCAAGCTGTTGTTTTGAGTTGATTAAGTGTGCAGTTTGTGCATTATAATGAAGTTACCGACTAGCCTAGCATCAAAGTCAGGAAAGTATAGGTCCAAAATGCATGGACTCTGAATTGTATTATCTATCTTTGTCATTTTGTGTCTCAGCTAGGTCTCTATATTTATACATTTCCATTTCATTTCTCCTTAAAAATCTAATCTTAATTTTTATACAGTCTTGAGGAGTACAGTTTCAAATTAATATTTGCAAATACACGTTTTATTTCGATACTTGAACCTAAATGCGGTTTTCAGACTAATTGTTAATAATTTCACAGAATTATTAGAGAGACTTGCCAGTCCTATCGTCTCTAAATCATAATAACTATCATCAAAGCGGCCTCCTTGAATAATTTAATAGGTAATTTAGAAGCACTAGAATACCATTAAATGTAGGCAACCATACTTGTCATTTAGCTTTAGCATATAAGCGTCTCATTTTAATACAGAAAAGCCCTTTTCATAATTGTTCCAGCGACGTTTTAAGTCGTATTTAAGGTTTCTAATTATACCTATGTTCAAAACACACAATAATTTTAACCCCTAACGCAAAAACCGCTGACCGCTATCTGTGTGTGCGTGTCTGTCTTGTCTTTTTTTATTTGAAAGCAGGTTTTCTAGCACTGGTTCTAATTCTTAGACATATATTATCAAAATCGGCGGATCTGTTACATTGCATTGCTTTTCTTTTTAAATTATTACGTTGCCATCAAAAGGTTTAATTATTTTTTAATAAATCAATAGGTTGATCTTCTACTTATTCTGGATCTTGTCAGAGCAATTAAAGGCGATTTGTTTAATTGACACATACACTTGAACATCATAAGTAAACCTAAATTAGGCACATGTTAACAAAATTTCAAGATGGGTTACAGAATTATAATCTCAAATGATACAATAGGTATATGAACAAAACACCTCTTAAATTAATTAATCGAAACAAACTGACAATAACATCAAACGCCAAAACTAACTGACATCTCCTTTGAAGTAATTAAATTAACAGAACGCACAGACCAAATTACAAGAACATTATGATACTAGATGACAGTTTAGAAGTCTCATCTGCATATAGTCGGCATGTTTAGAATGCAAATTGTTGTAATAGTAGTACTCGCGTAGCCGACATTAATAATAATTTTGGCGATGACAAGCGATAGGAAATGACGGAATAAGATAATAATTTGATGATACGAATACGAGGCAGTGTAGGATGAAGCTAATGAAGTAAATATTGAAACTAATGTACAGCCGACGTCAAAGATATATGTTCTTTTTGCCTTATTACAAAGGACTAAGTTGCAAAAGTGTAAACATATTTTTGACGTTGACTGTACAGTGCTCCAATTTTGTCCTTTGGAAGTGTGTATATTCGCGGACTTCATACGCACTGAGTATTTATTTATCTTGATTATTTGTTGGATAGAAGTTATATGAGCCAAGTAAAGGACCATGTAGGGGCCGTGTCGCATCAGAACACTAAAAGGCTGGCTTCAGGCCGACAAAGGTGGAGACAACTTCACCAAGGTGCACCGACAAAAGCTCAGCTCTTAAATTGAATTGAATTGAAACAAGTTTGGTAGGAGTAGTAGGAGTTTTTGGATTAAAGTACGTAGGTACAGAGAAAACGCTAGTAAAGGAACTTGTTTCACATCGCCACCGCTTGTAACTCGCACATATTAAATATGTAGTTATGCATAATGTCACTTTATGTTACTGATGTACATTTCCGTATTTAGGCATTTGAGAGTACACATAATTTGCAATAATAATGTGGCTGGATGTCATAAATTATCTACGAGGACATTTAAAGCAACTACAGGAAGATGACTAGTAATGGAGACGTAGACGTTATGACTGGGAATAGGAAATGTTGTTCATGATTAAACCAGTGCTAGACAGCATAAACCTATTGTTAGTCGAGGTATTCAAGAGACGACTTGTCGTATTGATGGTAGTCACTCCTTGTCTTGAGATTCGGAATAAGTTACCTACGTGAGATGTACCTAACAGTTGTATTAAGTACCAAACTTTATGATAAGTATGATGTTAATTATGTATGCTTAAACACATTCCAATGAAAATGAAAATTTAAGCACATATGTCTTAAGAAGAAACAAATTTATGTATTGCAACGCATGCTAACTTAAACAAGCAAATAAATTAGTGCAAATATTTATTTTAAGCGTACGTGTTAGTCTATTACTGTGTAGCTAATATAACTAAGTACCTGTTGAGTACCTGGATAAACACTGATGAGTAGTACCTACTCAAAAGATTCATGTATGAATTGATTAATACATGTGTTATTAACATTTAATGCACCTACTTGCCTGCATATTGACTAAAGAGTTAGCTTAAGTTTTAGTATAAGCTTCTTTATCTTAATAAGCGTCATGTACCAATTCCCATGAACATTATATTTACCGCTGTTGTATTTTGTTAACTGAATGTATGAAAATGCAAATAATTTCATTAAATGCAACGATAAACATGTCCTAGTTTCAATTATATTAAAATGATATGTAAATTAAATACCAGGCGAGCCTGCTCGCGTTTCTGTAATAAGCTATCTTGTGTCCCCATTATCTTTGAAGAATACTGTTTTGTTTACAAGAAGAATTATTTTACTTGACGTACGTATGGTGACATGGAAATTGGGGCTTCTCCTCATAAAACACTTAAAAACTAAGCCATGTCAAGCTCGGCTTAACCTTAATACAACGAAATATAGGGCAACTCACTATTAATATGTATACGTATATAAAAGTGATGATATTACGATCGTGGCTTACAATAAGGGATTTTTTGTAGCGTCGAGCTTTAATATATCTCTTATGCAAAGCTTTAAGACGTTAAGAAATGTCAAAAGTATAAAGAATAAAGCTTGAAAAAAGAAAACTAAAACAAATTATAAAACTAGTGATTATATACATACCTATCTTATTATATATTACTAAACGAATGTATCTTAACATTATGTAAAGCTTCCCGTGTTTAATAAAGAAGTGTAATAAACAGGTATCACAAGAAATATCATTGTAGCATTTGAAAACTTCATATAAAGTAAATAGTTAATGTAAATACCTCTAGTTACGCGGGTTGCAAGTAATAGCTTATATCTATTTTGCCGAGTAGGTGAAATAATATTAACATAATAAAAGTATAAAAAAGGGTTTTCTATAATTCCATGTGGAACACTAAGTACAAAATCCAGATAATATTTCGCTTCTCTCTCACGAATGCTAAGTTAATCTGATAGAACGGAAATGTAAATGGTTCAGAATATAACGTTATATGTCATGTAGACCTTTATTGTGTTCAACAGGCCAGCTAACCATATATAAAGAAAATGTAAATGTCAGGAATAGTGTGAAGTAATGGAGGATTTTGTGGCGCTACGCGAAATTTTATTTGCTGGTCGGCAGTATAACATCTATTATTCGTAATTTACAGTACAGATAAATTCATATTAATATTGAAAGTAAAATAAATCTTGAATTATGATGTTTTGAAATGAATTTACTATCCTTGAGGAAAAATGATTTTACTGTGTAATATTTTACAAGTGATAAACAGAAGGTTTAATATTGTATTTTTTTGTCATTCGAAGTTAAATTATACCCATACAATATAATACTACAAAAAGACAAAAATTGAAAATGCACCAACATATAAGTATTTAGGTAATTAAAAAATGTTGTAAAAATTAGGTATTTGTAAAATAAAGTAAGAAAGAGATGTTCATGACAAGAGTGTTTTATTCGAAGTAAGGTAACTAGGCAAATTTAAAATACATGTTTATCAAAAATAGAAAATAGAAAACTTAACAGTAGTCTGCACAAAAGAGGTCAACTACAACATCCGCCCTTAATCGAAGTTGTGCCAGACAAACACAAAACAAAAACTTAAGTCTCTATTCCTAAGTTAAGTATACACCGTTTATGTACTATAGGTCCTAGTGGCTTCGTTAGTACATCGGCAGGCATATCACTACTTTTGATGTATTCTAATTTAACAACATTATTTGAGACCTTTTCCCTAATAAAGTGAAATCTGGTATCTATATGTTTCGTCCTGTTGTGGTGTACAGGATTTCGAACGAGGTTGATGGCACTCTGACTGTCAGAAGCTAAATGAACTATATGCAACTTACCTGTTATCTCATAGATAAACCGTCGTAAGTAGCATGCTTCCTTCGTGGCAGACGCTAGTGCCATATATTCCGATTCGGCTGAAGATAAAGCCACTGTGGGCTGCTTCTTGGACTCCCAGGATACTGGACCTCCACTTAACTTGAAGGTGTATCCAGTGTACGACCTTCTGTCAATCGGACAATTTGCCCAGTCCGCGTCACTAAAGCCTTTTAAAGGTTCTCCACTCTTCCTGTAAACCAAGGAGTAATTTAAAGTACCCTTCAGGTACTGCAGAACCCTTTTCGCAGCATTCCAGTGTTCTTTAGTAAAGCACGTATTAAACTGGCTTAAATAGCTCGTAGCGTAAGCGATATCGGGTCGTGAGTTTACCGTAAGATACATGAGGCATCCTATTAAGTTCTGATACGGATAAGACTCACCTTCTTGACCATCAGTTCTTCTTTCCATATTCTTTTTAACTAGAGGAGTATCCACAGTCTTACAATCCTTCATGTTAAATTTTTCCAATATAGAAAGAATATAACTTCGCTGATTTAATTTAATACACTCGGAATCGCAATCAATTTGTAAACCTAAATAACATTTTAATATTCCGAGATCTTTCAAAGAAAAATATTTCGACAAATTCCTTTTGACAGTGTCAAACGTCGAATCAGATTTAAAGAAGACTATTATGTCATCGACAAAAATACCCAATATCACGAGTTCCTTACCAAAAAGTTTCGTATATACGCAAGGCTCGGAAGGAGTTCCTGTAAAACCTATTTTTAAAAGCGTTTCATTTAACTTTTTGTTCCATGCTCGAGGTGCCTGTTTAAGGCCGTAAAGGGATTTCTTCAGCAAACAAACCTTGTTTTCTTTGCCCTTTTCGATGAAACCAAGAGGTTGCTCCATGAAAACTTCTTCTTCTAAATCTCCGTTTAGGAACGCGGTATCAACGTCCAAGTGCTTCATTCTTAACCCCATCTCTGCAGCTAATGCAAATAAAGTGCGGAGGGAAGAATGGCGAATCACAGGTGCAAACGTCTCATCGTAGTCTACTCCCTCGACTTGATGAAAGCCTTTCACGACGAGTCTCGCTTTATACTTGGTTATATTACCGTACGCGTCCTTTTTAATTTTGTATACCCATTTACATGGTATGACCTTTTTATTAGGCTTATCTACTAGGTCCCATGTGTGGAGTTTTTTCAGTGAACTATACTCATTAGCCATAGCATGCTTCCACTTATCTGCATCATCGGCATGAGTAGCTTCAAGATATGTCGTAGGTTCTCTAGAATCAACCGTAGACACGTTGTATGTTAGGAAATCTGGTGGTTTCCTATCTCTTGAGGGGTATCTCGGCTCTGGATGAGCTTCCTCTTCCACACTTGCAGGCTCTTCATCCGCACTAGGTAGCCGTGGTTCACTGAAGGGCTCTCGCTCTTCCATAGATACTAAATCTTCGGCACTTTCTAGATTTATCGGCGAAGGCGGTGGTGCAGGGTCATTGCTCTCGTCACAGTCATAAAATTGACAATCTTGACAGTTTTCAGACTCGGTCTCTCTTTTATCTTCGAACAATAAAATAGAGTCTGACTGTACCTCAGGTTCTGGTGACCTCTGCTTCAGCTCTGTAAAACAATTCTCAAAAAAGGTTGCATCTCTGGACATAAACATTCTTCGTGGGCTGGCAGGATCCCTAAAAATATAAGTACCTGGATTTTCTGAATAACCGA
Organism: Cydia splendana; assembly: GCF_910591565.1. Lineage (NCBI taxonomy): Eukaryota > Metazoa > Arthropoda > Insecta > Lepidoptera > Tortricidae > Cydia > Cydia splendana. The sequence continues at coordinate 11,064,493 of NC_085977.1, forward strand.
CGAAAATCGCTTCCTGTGCCTTGATATCTAATTTCCTTCTGTGACACGAGGGTATATGGACAAGTGCTCTACATCCGAACACTTTCAGGTGACTAAGATCACCTCTACGACCATACCACCTGTCATAAGGAATTTTTCCACCTAAGGCTCGATGAGGAGACCTATTCTTTAGGTACACGGCAACTTGAAATGCGTCTTCCCAGAATGCTTTCGACAGTGAGCTCTCAGCTAGCAACGTCCGCGCCTTCTCTGTAACCGAACGATGTGTGCGCTCCGCGACACCAACCTGTTGAGGACTGTAAGGCGTCGTCGTTTGATGCTCGATACCTTTCGAAGCAAGATAATCAACAAACTCTTTATTTACGAACTCTTTACCTCCGTCAGTCCTAACCGCTTTTATTTTCTTGTCTAATTGATTTTCAACAAAAGTTTGAAACAGACAGAATTTATTTTTTACTTCTGTTTTGGAAGAAATGAAATAAGCAAACACCTTTCGTGTATAATCGTCTACTATCGTTAACATATACCTATTTCCTTGAAAAGAGGTTGTTGACACCGGTCCCATGAGATCCATATGGATCAGCTCTAACGGGGAAGTAGCTCTATTAAACGCTACCTTCTTGAAAGTTTTCCTCGCTTGTTTACCTTCCACGCAAGCGATGCAACTATTTTTATCTACTACTGAATACTTTACGCCTACCTCGTGATTCTTCAGTTGGTTCATGCCTATGCGACACAAATGTCCTAGCCTCTTATGCCAAAGTTGATAACTATCCTGACAGTCAGAGTGCACATCCTGTGTCATATAATTATCTGCCACATTCTCGGGAACATTGACAGTACCGTCTAAAACGTACAGTCCACCACAGGGCGAGGCATGAGCAACAGATTCACCTGTAAAACGAAAATTATCAGATTTATAAAAATTACACCCATTAATATCAAAAACACATATAAAACCCTTTTCAACAGTTTTGTATACAGACAACAAATTAGCTTTTAAATCTGGTACAAAATCAACATCACTGATCTTGTTGACCACGTTCTCAGGTGTGTTTATTGATATATTTCCAATTCCGCAGCACTTAATCTGTTCTCCGTTTGCGACAGTAACGGTACCTTGATTCTGTATCGTAAGACTTTGAAACCAATCTCGTCTAGAAGCCATGTGTCTAGTACAGCCCGAATCTACATAAATGATGTCCTTACTTGAGCTGCCAGAAGTATTAAGAGCTGTAAGTGTAAATGTCGTATCGTTGACAGTTACCTCATTGGCTTTCTCCTTCTTGCCTCTCATCGGACAGTCTGGTCGCTTATGTCCAGGCATTTTGCAGTCGTAACAAACCAGATCCTTCTTCTTTGACTTCGGCTTCCTTTTCGCATGAAAAACCGATTCTAATGGTGTAGCCGCATCCTTGGACATTTCATTCAGCAGTTTTGTCTTAACTAAGTCTGTAGTCACATCGACATTACAGTTTTCTAAAGCCATAATGAGAGGTTCGTATTTTGGAGTCAGACCTCCCAAAAGTATCGCGGCAATAGACTTATCCTCTAAGACTACATCTATATCCGCCAGATCCTGTGCGGTTGACATAACTGCGTTAATGTACAGTTCCATATTCGAAAAGTCCGACAGACTTAACCTGTACAATTTTCGCTCTAAAGTAAGTCTTCGTCCCATTCCCTTGTCCTCAAAAGCTTCCTGCAAAGATTTCCATGCTTCGGCTGCGGTTTTCGCACATCTAACATGAATGATTGCCGCACCATCTATTGTCAAACATATCTTTGCCAGGGCTTTCGAATCTTTTCGTACCTTTGTAGAGGCAGGGGTCGTGTCTCCTTCAGCGTAGCCACCGATTGTCTCCCACAGATCCTCGTGCAATAGGTAATTGCGCATCTTAAATTTCCACGCAGGGTATCCATCTTTGCTCCTCAGGCAAAACGATGGAAAAGATGAGCTTGAACGGGAATTAGAACCACTCGAAGCATCTCCCGATTCGTGTGACATTTTTACGATTTTTATTATTTTCATCAATTACAGAATCACTACAACTCAATATTTTACGAAATACACATTACACTAAACTTTGCATTATAAATTATAGCATTCGTGCTGATAACGTGTTGTAAAAATTAGGTATTTGTAAAATAAAGTAAGAAAGAGATGTTCATGACAAGAGTGTTTTATTCGAAGTAAGGTAACTAGGCAAATTTAAAATACATGTTTATCAAAAATAGAAAATAGAAAACTTAACAGTAGTCTGCACAAAAGAGGTCAACTACAACAAAAAATACACAAAATAAATACGTACCAACATAAAAGTGTTTGATTAAAAAAGCCCCGGATATCCTTAACTCAACGAAAAATATGTGCCTCATTTTTCATACTTTAAAAAGCAGAGAATTGAATTCTGCCATGCATTATGAAGCTTGGCGCCGTAATTTATGTGCGTAGAATCCAGATGTAATCTCGCCAGGCTCATGTATCCCTTAGGATGCCATGCCGCAGAAGGATCGATTCAGTACATCGACTCTTTGCAAAAGCATAAAAGAGTTATATTTTCGCTTGTAACAAATCCAAGAAACATGTGACGGAATAATCTCAAAACAGGCATTGTACTTACCTAATAAAACTTATTGAAAAAAGTAACTTATTATTCCAAATTATATAATACCAAATTATTCATTGTATACTGAATAGTAAGATTTTGAGTCCCAGAAATCATAAGTAAAAAAGTAGGTAGTCGTGAACACGTACGAAATACTGCTCACAAGTGTATGATTAAACTTTATGAAGTAGGTATGAAGATAATGATGATGAGAAATGCTTACATGTGTTCGTAAGTCCGCCTTCCTGTAAGCTTTTTAAAGGCTTTCTTTGGAAAGGGTTTTTTCATCAATTATAATCACATTGTTAATGTACTGGATTTGGCTGTAATCAATAGTATACGTATAAAACAATATGATTAGGTCTAATAGTATTCTGTGTTGTAAGATTTCATATGAAAATATACTCGTACCAAACAATTGCAACCATTCATTCAAATAATAGTGAATCGTAAATAACTCGTAAAGTTAACACTGCTCTTCATTAACATTTACAACGTTCAAATTACTAGTTCTTAAGTTACGACATTAACGATGTTTTAAATTAACATAGATACTAAATCTGTGCAAGAAATCTATAACCTTGATATAGATAACGACAAAACATACGAAGGATTATCAATTGCAGATATCTTAAGCTCATATTCTCTGAAGAAACTTGTTTGACATTGGCCCTATTTCCACCGAGCCACTAAAATTAAGTCATCACATTCGTAGAGCTTTGCATGCATGCTACTTTACTTATTACTAGCGTTCCGTCCAGCTTAACGAAAGTACACTATAACTGTTTAGTAATAAAGTTGAAATTTTCCTAACAAGGAACTCGTTGCTTTTTACAGCGGAAAAAATCGCATCGTCACCGCAGCGACCGTGACGAACTGGGATGGAGACGTCAATTCCTTTACATTCTTCACAAAACCAACAAGAAAGAACCAAAGAAACGAGCACAGAATAAATAGAAGTGAAAAAGCCGGAGTGTGCGGTCGTGACTGTAGCTGCTACTGGATTATTCTCGTTAGAACCGGTATGTAGCCAAGAAAAACTAGGTTCTGTATCATTCAGTTGGGTCTGTATTGGAGAGTTTCATTTTGAGCAGCCATACCACCCGGCAACTTCAGTTAGTTGCTAAATACGGCACTGTTATTCTTGTTTTTCATCTAACGTAATATTGTGTTTTGTTTCAGGAAATAAATTAACAATTTTTCTTCTAGAAATATTTCAGAGTAGGTAACCAGGCTGTGCAACTGAAAGACAAGGATATTAAATTTCTAAGGCTTGATATTTAGCGTCGCGCGGAATGAGTTTTTAGTCAATGCTATACAAAAAAAATAGCTATTACTCTAAAAGACATTTTTAAATTAATTTGTTTTGTGTGATTTTCCACAATCTAGTTTGATACATTAAATAGTGCAGAATCACCTCCTAAACATACCTACGGGATATCATAAACATTTTCATTAAGCTATTATATTATTATTAGACGACTATTAAGCACGATTCACGGCTAACCTTATCCAGCATTTATATCGTCAACTAAAAGTACTTAAACTCGCTACCCACTATTTTGTGATGGTCGACAATCCAGTAAATGTAGCAAGCACAATTATGTGGTTATTTTCACGTTAGGAATGTTCAAAGTTTGACCAAACAGAACGTTTCACGCTTGATTCCGAATGACGTGCCACGCTCCGCGGACAATTTCATTTCATTTTTGAAAGCCGAGGCGTGAAAACATGGGAAATTTGAAAAAAAAAACAATGAGCTAGGTCGTGAGTTTGTATTTGTTATTTTTGTATCAGTTTATATGTAGGTCGTGATACCTATGATAACTAAACACTACTTCGAGATTATTCTAAGGCAATTAAATGTGACTTTCGGATGTCAATTGCAGCTGCATCACTGTTGCGATATTACTGCTGCGGAGTTGAAGCCGGCGCTGTATCTGTCATTTTTCTTCGTAAAATGAGTGACGCACAAAACGTCACAATCGCGGCGCAGTAATGTGGCGGCGAACGTCACTGCTGCAGTTAGAGTCTGTGCGGAAAAAGATGAGTCGTATAATGTATTGGATACCATACATTTCACGACTCTTCTCTTTCCGCACAGACTCTAACATTCGAATGTCATCTTAACTCGCCTTTATCTACACACATGTCATTAGTGCTCTATAATGCGTTCAGAAACCGTAGGAAATGACAAGCTTTATTATAACCAATTTTACTATGAGAACTTTCTTATCTGTGGTAGTAGGAAAATTTGTACTTTAATGTACAGTCACCTGCAATATTATGTTACTCTTTGAAGTCCGCAAAAATATCTGACACGTTCTTATTTGTAGAGCCATAAGAACGTGTCACATATTTTTGCGGCTTTCGAAGAGTAACATATTATTGCAGGTGACTGTACATAACGTTATAGATTTTTGTAGGTTATGAGTTTAAATTTGGAACAGCAGTCAAAACTCAAGTAGGTCTCTATTCTAGTATCCATAGATATTAAAACAGTTATCGATACGAAACGTCAATTTAGTATGATTTTAAATATAAACCGCACGATATTTGATCTCGAGTGACATGAGAATAGGGACTTCATTCTTTTATCTAGGAATTTTAAAAAACTACGGATGTTGTCATGCGTGAAAAAAGTTTTCATTCACCGCCATTTGACGTACAGTTTATCTTTTAGTTAGTTTTAAGTGTGTTTAGATAAAGTAGTGTATGTAACTGTACATAATTAGGCATTAAAACACTCGTGTGATCCTATTAAGAAACTCACTAAAGTTCGTTTCTTAAACCCACACTCGTATTTTAATGCCTCTCATTATGTAGCAGTCACATAAACTACTATTAGATGACTTAAATATCTACGCTTTTTTTTTTCTCAGATTAACATAGTGGACTAAGTATCTAATTAATCACTATACTTATGGTTAAAGACATACATACATATTTATAATCTTTTCAAACGCACACCTTAATACAATAAATTGTGATGTAAGCCTATGTACTTTATTTGGGAAATATTAAAAATATGTAAATTTTTGAGCCGTCATTAATTTAAGCTTATTTTGAATTTGAAATCAATAACCGCACAAAGGAAAGCAATAATCCAAACACAAACATTGCTGTAAGCATCCAATATTTTGGCACGCCATAACTCACGTTAACAAACACGCCCCATAATCGAAAAGCGATAACAATCACCAAACCATTTAACATCGAATTCAAAACATTTGGCCACTAGCCAGACAGCAACCTTGCTTGTATTATCTTATCAAGCATGATTATTAAGATGTTCAATAAAAACGGGAACAAAAAATCGGGAGGGCGTTCGCGCCCGCGGACGTAAGGTATATAGCAATTAATGTTAGACAAGCAAAGAACAATTCAAAAACGCCGACACGACCACAAACTCAATTACGCACACATGCGCGTACGCATACGAGTTGAACGCACACTTAGAAGAGTTTTATTCGCGCGTGGTTAGGGCTGTTACACACACGTTCAGTTCAACATCATAATTACGAGGGCCAGTGGCGTGCGTCGAGCTGTAACGAGCTTAAAACAAAATGGCCGCTAATTTTATTTATACGCAACTGTGTGTTTAAGTTTGGAAGCACAAAGCATGGTTAAATATAAAAATACACATACACAGTATACAGACACCGTAATCCGAGATATATATGTACCTTGTATTTGAAAATTAACTGTCCACAGTGTCCACATATATGTACCTACTTTTTCAGTGTTGCTTGCAAAACCAATATTTTTATTAAATATACAAAAAAAACTTTCTTTTAAAACATCTAAGGAAAATATGTTAAGTACAAGTAGGTAATAATGCGAGGAAGTTCCACTGAAGAAAATTATGAAACCTTCGTCATTATTTGTCAGTGATTCGAATTTTCTTTCAATAAACAGTAAAATGTTTTTGTAATTATACGCGGCTTCCATCTTGTAAGTAGACTCAAAAACACACAAGTACACCTAATTAAACAGAATAATATCGCGCATTTGTAGCACGAGAAAGTACAGCAACATTAAAACGTTTGAATCATTTCAGACGGCGACAGAACACGACATAAACAACTAGAGCCGACAAAACTGGTTGAGCGAAACTGAGTATCCTATAGCCACGGTAGCAGGAAACATTTAAATACTGGCGAGTGATTAATATTTATTACGAAGCACGGTAGGCCCCCGTTCAAAACGGGGCCGATTTTGAATCTGTTAAATATATTATAATGTTTGTTAATAAATTCGTCAAAATTTTTCCTGTGACAATGGGGAATGCTTTTGTTGAAATCTTTGTATTATTTTTGAATGAATAATGATTACTTTACAAAATGCGTTTTTGAATAAAAATTTACTTCTGAACTAAAAAGTCTTGACGATCTTCATTATTGATTTTGTACAATGGTATAACATTATTGCATTGACTTTAAAGCTTCGGTATGCTTAGTTTTTTTTTTTAAATTAAAACCTGGTCAAAAATTTAAAGACTTACCTTTTTAACAAAGGACTGTCTTATTGCTCGTTTAAAAGTAAACGACAGGGAACGTCGTTTTGAGATACGCTACTTCATAATCATTTATTACACACACTTTTAAATTCTAGTTCTCACTCTACTAAATGAGAGCAAAAAACGAATGGAACGAGAATCAGGGAGCATTTCCTAGAACCACATACGATCATACGTCAGATAAGCTAAGCAAGAAAAATCACACGAATTAAGCATTCTAAAAGAGTTGTCAGCCCACCAAATTAAGTCTAACGGTGACCAAGAAAAATACCATACAAATAGACCTTATCAAGATTGTATGAAGAAAAATAAGTCGGTAATTATTAAAACAAGATTATTATCGAAATCACTATAAGTCTTGTGAGTTCAAAACAAGTTCCCCGTGGATTAATGGATGCCAGTCATTAACGCTTCTGGCAGTAATTGCCTGGCACTATTATGATGAATTGTTCGCTTTTTTGTGGATATTTTCTCAGGGATTTTTAAACGCTTCAAGGGATTACCATCCCAAATTACTGAGCATTAGTTTAAAACTAACGTTTAAGACATTAAAGTGTTAATTAAAAGCGTTAATTTTTCAATTGCATCATACAACTTTGCTTCAAATTCAGAGCACCAAACCCAATTTTCTTTTATATTTATTATGATAATTTCATTCTTTGAAGGCATTATACAATATTATCCTTTCGTTCAAGCCAATTTGTTTACAAATCATAACAAAGTCACAAAAGAGCTTTAAGTCCTGTTTTATTTAAATTAGGCACTAAAATAAATAAAGTCCTTTTGGGTGGCTAGAAAAGCTAGGGTTGTTACTACCTCCGGCTCGGCCTGGTGAAAGCTCTCAGCCAAATTGTATTATTTTGCATTAATTTTTGACAAAGTATATTTTGTGCTGGACTTACTTTGCATTTTTCCTGAAGAATATCTTAATTAGGCTTAGTAGCCTGCGGTAGAGCCTGAAATTTTGAGGTAAGGTTAATGACAGCCACGACATTTCCATGAAGCAAGCGTTGCGTGCGATGTGAAACAAGCTTCGAATGATTACATAAATTAACTAGAGGAAGTTAATCGACACGACTCTAACAAAAAAAAAAAGGCAGTGATTAAAACCTCGGCACCAGCGCAATATAATTATAAAAGTGTAACCGCAGCGTGTATTAATAAACCAAATACTTGAAAATTGCCGCGCCGAGCCGAGCGTCATTTCATTCAGAAATGAGTCGTTAGCGATCCAGATCTTTGAAATTACACAAAATTAATTGAGACGTCAAGCTTGCAGAAGGACGAGAGAAAAAAGGATAGGCCTGTCTCCATACTAATTTAGATATCAAGCCAACGAGCTCGACAAATTGTTAGCCATTCGTATTGGATTCGTGGAATTAAGACATTTGTCGGCTGCTTTGTTCGGAGTTTATTTTTAGTTAGAGGTTTCAATCGAATATGCTGAGAGTTTGGCGGTTTTTGTTATGGAATAGTTGAGAAGTTTGGAAACAACCGGGACCAATTATTGCTCTGTTAACACGAAATGGGGTGGCCGAAGTTTAGCCTTTCGCTGAAAATTGAATTGAAAAACATGTATGCTGTCTGAAGAGAGTTCTTGACTTTAGTAATAACATTTGGCGAGGGGTTGATCGACATGCTTTAATTTGTTGTAAAAAAACATTTCTTAGAGAAAATATACAACCAGTGTAAAATTAAATCTCCAGCATCTTGATTTAGGACAATTCAAATCGTGATTGCGTCATTATGACTAGGTGGAAATTGGACATGATGTAAAAACTGACAGTTCATTAACGAGACTTACAAAAAATACTCGAAACTGATACTAAAGGCACCTTCAAATTATTAATTGAAACAGACTTAAATTTCCACCTCGCTCATACCGTAAAAAAACGATACTCCAACGACTGTAATTTATGGGTTCGAAATATATTAATATGTAAATCTTACTCTCGGACAAGGGTTAATTGATGTTAACTATAAATAACACTAAGAAATATTACGTATTGAATGAAAAAGCAATTTTACACCTGCGTTAATGGGATCAATGGGAAATCAATTCCATTTGATTGGTGATATTATAAATTGATGTGAACAACAGACGAAAGCGTGTCTGATAATTTAACAGCTCTATTAGTAGCAAACGACGCTGCCGATATTTATAAAGATCATAAAGTTATACTAGACTATGTATTGAACTAGAAACACTATCATAACGTCGAGAGAAATATTTTACGGCCGCTTATAGAAATACAATATCAGAACTTAACACGCACCGTTACTTAAGGCATAAAAAGGGCAATCTAACATAAAGGTGCTAGTGTGTTTCCAAATTCTGTTGCTGTATTTATTTTTTACAAACAACAAACTGTTCTCTGTAAACAGAAGCAATTGAGGAATCATACAAGAATTTTAAGGGTCATCTAAATATATAAACGTGAAAGACCTGACTGACTGACTGACTGACTGACTGACTTAAATCAACGCACAGCCCAAACCGCTGGGACTAGAAAGTCAAAATTTGGCAACTAGATTCCTTATAAGGTCTAGGGGTCCACTAAGAAAGGATTTTTCAAAATTCATCCCCTAAAGGAGTGAAATGGGGGTCCAAAGTTTGTATGGGGAAACAAGATTAGTTAGACTATTTTATTCCAAATTTCACAGGAGTATTCCTAAAGATAAATGAGTAAACACGTGTTTCAGGTTTTTTGAAAATTGAACCCCTAAGAGGGGGAAAAGTCCCCAATAGGGTTGATATCTCAAAATATCAATATGGGTATCGTTTTCATAGTATTTTGAGACGCTAATAACAAAAATGGCATCAAAATTAAAATTAACGTAGCCGAAGTGAACAATCATCCCCCTGGTGGGGGTGCAATGGGGTTGAAATTTCAAAATATCAATATGGGTATCATTTCCATGGTTTTGTGAGACGCTAATTACAAAAATGGGATCAAAATTAAAATATAACGTAGCCGACGTGAACTATGGCCCCTGGTGGGGAATGCTAATTACGAAGATAGCATAGACGGTTGTAACATACACGCTGATTTACAGCCACACGTGATCCAGACTTTTGAGAATGCAATGCCTTAAAGTAAATATTTTTATAGCTATTAGCTCAGGGAAAATTTCACTAATACCTACAATGGCTGTTGAATCGTTGGATATTGATGGGACCATGTTGGCTCACACCGTAGTACCTATAATTGGAGATGGAGCCTGTCAGGCCGCGTAGCCAAGGTGCCAATCGCTTACTCTCCGTAGCGATCGAAACGCAACTGTCACTATCGCGCTAATATGGAAGAGTGATAGAGAGACATAATGCTTTTCGCTGTCGAAGCGATAGCGATTGTAACCTTGGCTAGGCCGGCTATTTCGCGCCATCTCCTATCTTCTGTATGATACGCAGGTGATGGCCAGGGAGGTGCGCGAGCAAATCGTTAGTCACGTGGTGGCCATATGGGAGGAGTTTGTTATTATGTCTCATAACAGTAACGGTGATAATTACTCCAGCTCCGTTGAATACTGCCTTGAAATGTCGCGCCCGTTTACTTACGGTAGTCTCTGCGACTTGGTAGCGGCAGGACAACTGTTTCCGTGGGTTTTCGAAGTTTACCGCAACAATGAGCTATATATGAGAGTTGGTACTGTGGGTAATCCGGTGGGGTAATTTTCAAGTGATTTGTCTAGCGGTCATTTTGACGTATATATTCGCAGTGAATTACTCGTAAGACCCACAATATCAGAGCCCCCTTCTTCACTCCTCTCTGTGGTTGCAAAGGAGATTACCACCCCACCACCCCATTTAGAATCAGACTCATCATTATCTCTTACCAAAACAGTTACTAAAAAACGCCGTGCCAGGTTCACGAATACTACACGGAACAATCAACTAAAAGCTGCCGCAAATAAATATATGCAAAACAAATCATCAGATTACCAGCAAGCTGCCGTAAGCAATTACCAAAAAATGAACCCTGATGTACACAGAGAAGCAGTAGCTAGGTATCAGCAAGCCCACCCCGAGGTAAACCGTGACACCTCCGCTAGGTATCAGCAAACCCACCCCGAGGTAAACCGTGACACGTCCACTAGGTATCAGCAAATCACACACACTGATACACTTCATCCATGTAAAACTCCGCACCATTTTGCAATTCTCTCTCAAGTTGCCGTTGAATGTCGTCCGAAAAACTGTCCTTATATTTTTCCCAGAGACTTAACGGGTCAGTAAGTTGACAAAAAAACTAACATTATTATGAAAAGTTCACGCAGCTTGAAGGGAGAATCGCACAACGCAGCTTCCTCTAAAGTTGAGTCCCAATGTTTATCGTCCTCTAGCAATCCAAGGGAGAACCACTAATGTAGTGTATAAGGAGGTGCTATAGGTACAAAAGGCTACAACTACATAAATAAAAAATATAGATTAAAAGGTGTTAGGTACAAAACGTACATTAGATTATATTAAATAAGTCGAGCTCGATTAATCGATATAATTACAATTCAGTACGGTTACCATCAGTTTGTCACTGACATAAACGCCGTCGAGAACGTAATTTACTTTCTATACATCCCGTTTGCACTAATATGCGAGTGCGAGCGAGATGTATAGAAAGTAAATTACGTTCTCGACGGCGTTTATGTCAGTGACAAACTGATGGTAACCGTACTGGTGTCTTCAAGTCAAGAGTGAATACTGTGAATAAGCTTTTACTGAAACAGTGAGCTACACCTTCGGCCTTGCCATCACTTTCCAGCAGGTGAGACTAAGGTCAGTCACTGTTCAGTCCGTAAAAAAAAAAAACAAAATTAAAAAAACTCTCCTGCGCGTGCGAAGCCGCGGGCAAAAGCTAGTATAATATATATAAGTACGATGAACAAACACAATTTCTTTCAGAGTTTCGCTAAAATTCTTACGGGCCGGATTGTCGGGCCGGCCAAGTCTATTACCATATCCGGGCTATGGAATAATATTCAGTATGACTAGCAGGAATGCAAATAAAACTTCACAGAATAATCCCCTGTATAATGTAGCTGCATTATTGTAACCTACTTCGGGAGTATCTCTTGTGTTACGGTTTATGGGCACTTTATCTGGCAATAACTGGACGTATGTATGTTTCTAGACTTTCTAGTGTCATTTAAAAAAAAGACAATTAACGCCACAATATATTACGTTTCCAAAACTTAGGTTCGTACCTTAGAAAGACCAGTGAAATTTCAATTGCCTATTACAGTGCATAAAATACAGGCGCCTGACAGATAGACGGGCATATAGGCAGACATATTTATCATCGAACCAAATAACGGGGAAAAATCCATCCGTGACAAAATTTATACCTAACAAAATTTACTAAACCTTCAATAATATTAGTTGGCCGCAATATATGTAACCCGCATAACTCATTTTGTATGAAAGTAATCAACACTTTCATTTAAAGTGTCCTTCGTTCTCTTTGATGTACAGTCGTAAACATAAACGTTGTATAAATGTGTGATTGCGCATGAATTTCGTTAATCCGCTGCCTTTATAACACGAGGGTTCGCTATAAAAACATGTAATTTTATTACCCTCAAGTTCTTTTACTAGAAGATTATCATATTTAGTATGCTCTGGAGATCCAAAGTTATTAGTATAATATGTGCCCTCCTATTTATCTTCCCCTAAATCATATTAGCTAAAGCTTGTTCTAATAAGATGACATTTAAAGGTTATTGCGATGCTAATGCAGAAGTTTGTATAAATATTTTCATTTAATCTGAGATTTTGGTGTTTGACGATGTCTGTTTTAAGTATGATGGAATTTATGAGATAGATTATAAGCAACTCGACGTTTCATCATACTTTGAGTAACGGTTCAAACAAGATCAGAATTTTAGGGTTTTTTATAGTCCGTCTTGTCAGATTTTCATATCTTTTATTTTCTACATCTTACTCTTATCTACGTTTTATAAATATGTATTAAACATTATGAACAAGCGGTAAATTGCAATGTGGTGGCAAAGAAGCAAAAACAGCGTAACTATTGTGAATTAGTTGTGGAAGTGGAAGTGTTGTAGAAGTAGTGATACTTAGATACCTTCATAAGTTTATTCACCGACAATATAGTGGTTTATGCCGACGTAATTACGGCGCCTCTTGGACATTTACCGGGACGTACATAGTCTTAAATTAATTCACCAGTAATCAGAACTAATGCGGTGCGACATTTACGCTCAGCTGATGAGTCGAGTGCATTAATAACCGTTTATCACCACGACGCTAATAAACCTGCGACAGCGAGATCTATTGGCCCTCATTTAGGGCCATTTACATACATGGTGTTAGAGATATCGGTTTAGGAGATGAGATAGTCCAAAATGAGGATGTTGGGAAATTTTGAGTTAAAAATTGCGGTTTTAAACTTGATAATGTGAAGAAAGTTTCGGCGACTAATAACACAGATACGCGTGTAGCAATAAATTTAAAATTTCCTTGTTAATTAATTCATGTAAAAGACACCGCGACATAAAGTTAGTTTAACGCTTACCGGTAGCTTTTATGAAATCATTCGATAGGGCATTTTTAAGAGGCCATAAATTTTTAAATCATCAAAATTAACTGCCTGATATCAGATACGTTGGCGATGTAGATATAAAAGTTTAATAATATCTTTGTAACAGTGGAGGTTCCATAACCCTAACATAAATAAAGTTACGGTTTTATTTTACAGGTACTTGGCGACGTGTAAAATATTGTAAGTTGTAATAAAACTATGTATAATAATATTTCATAAGGATTTTGTATAGGTAATCGTATCACGTATTGAGAAATCCGAGAACACCATGTAAAGTGAACGCATAAAACAAGATCTGCTTTATGAATAAATTATAGCAATGTAAAGTATGATAAATGATGTAAGGATTGTAATGAAACGGCATGAGATGTATACAGAGAAACAAAAGCTATCGAAAGTATTGAAAACGTTACACGCGATAATAACTATAACAGCGTAGATGATAAAGTCGATAATGGTGTAGATTTTAATCGCTCGTGGCATCATTAAGTTTTGCTGAGTGTACTCATGCCTCACATAGCGCTCAGCGGGTGGTTGGAACAAGTAAACTAGTCTTACAGTGAGGGTAACGTTATAATTTATCGATGACCAATTTAAAGAGATTCCTAAGTGATAGAAACTTGAATCAAAATTGTGGTTCGTACTGAAATAAGAGCGTATTTGAAGAAAAGGCCAGGATACGTTGGTTGAGAGGTATCGATGCGTTAGTTCAATGAATACTCACGATTCGAATGATTATGATGTTACGAATAATAATTAAGGTTCTGACATTTTGGGAGCAGAGGTCGTTGGGTTGGCATTTCGTTAAATAGAGACTTTGTTAAGTGCGACTATAGACCTCAATTATATTAGAATGCACCTGCTGTTTTTCCTTCATTGCATTTGAAGTTGATTTAATAAAAACTAAGTTGATTTATGTAACCTATTTTATTTTATTGTAATCCGTACAAGTAGCAGTTCAATGGATATTGAAAAAAATCTTTTATCTCCAACGGTATAGGCAATATATTAAATATATAGGTTTTTTACAGTACAACATGAATAATTTAACCTTTAACAATGGTTTCTGACTAAGTTCATCAAGAATCATATTCGTGAGTAGTATTTCTACCTCACGATCAGATTCGAAAACAGGATCCGTCTCTCATCAAAGCTCGCCAACGGCATTCTAAAGAATCATTCGAAACTGGTTTCAAAAACAATGATCTCGCGTTCTCCTGTTTTTGTCACCTGCCCTTTGCGTTATTACTTTAATAGCGACACTGTTGACGTTGGGAATACTAAATGTGTAACCTTTTCAAGTTATTGTAAACAAACTAAATATAGAAGTATCATCCATATCTCTTTACTTGATATTATTATTAATAAAATCCATCAATGCAACTAAATTTGGGAAAGATTTTATTAAAAACCCAATCGGACCACCGAATAAGAATTCGCGTCATTAATAACGTTTTTCCATTAAGGAAATTATTGACGTATTAAACAAACTCAATGCCCCCGAGTCTTAACAAACACCCAGACATTACTCAGGAACGTTATTGATATTTAAAAAAAGGTTAATTCACAAGACGCTAATTACCAGGTACACGACCCACGATTACTTAAAGCGGAGATCATTATTAAAACCGCTGTTAAGTATAAGGATACCCGACAATGCGTTTTCGGCACGATAATGTTTCAATTTATGGGTTCCGCTGAATCCGAACGTATCAAATTAAAGCCTCTTCAAACAAGTTTACTCGTGCTTTCCGAAAGCCTTCGAGACTTAAATATTGGGGACAAGAGAAGTACAGTAAGAAAGCATTGTTGAAATCGCGAATGATTCATATTTTTTGCCACTTACGGCTTCGTCTGAATTCACGCGCGAATGAAAACGTTTATATTTTCTACGGCTTTTCAGTGCAAGAAACGATATGAGTTTTACTATTTTGATAGTAAAATTTTCGTTCCTTTGTCTTATTCCAGGCAAATTATCCGTATGCCAAACTCCTTCCAAATATCCATAAAGCTCAACATCATTGACATTTAAAAATATATAGTTATGAGTAAAGTAGGATTATAACCATAGAAGATTGTTAATTTTAATTTTAAAGATTTCATGACAAACATATCTAGAAAGAGTACTGACTCATAAAGCATTGCGATCATTTGAAAGAAAAAACAACAATAGATAAATCAGGGTTGACAGCAAGTAACTTGATTATTAGAGCCATAAACTCCGTTTCCAATGCGGTCATTACAGTAAATAATGGTAAATACCAAGCTAAGGAACTCTAAAACATGGAGATCGTTCTTATTAACATATTAAAGGAGGATGGTTGAGCAAGTAGTGGTAATTACACCGGTTCGGGAAGGGTACAATTGTCTGGTACTTGAGGCCAGCGGGATACCTCGTAATTTGCGCTCCGAGCAACACCGCGTGCGTTGTTAGCTGCTCCAATTTCTAAGGTGCAGTCGTGATGTCAATAGTAAACTACTGAGATTCAAGTTTAGAAGAGATTTCAGAGAGAATTTATGGAGGAGTAAGTTGTTATGACGACAATTCTTTGTTGTTCATGTTCACGAAAATTTTCAAAAACGAAATTACTTACTTCACGTTTGTTCAATAGGAGAAAAAACACATAGGACGTGGGTTACTTAAGGTAAGTATAACAAATTATGACGAGTTAAAACTACTCTTAATATTTTGATTTATTTGTACTGTGAATTATTAGAGAAATATAGTTTACAATAATTTGATTTAAACTAACACGATTTTCACAAATAATTTTAAAAGTAAAACGGGACTTAATCGCGTAAAACTTACGTTTATTTATCGCATAACGTCACGTTCGCAACGTCAGGCCATAAATTAACGTAAGTTTTACGCGATTAAGTCCCGTCTTAGTTTTAAAATTGTGATTTTTTTTTATTCAGACGCAAATGGCAACTCCATGAAATTAAAGACAATTTAGGCCACAGGGACAATATGACCTCTAGTTTAGCAATAGGAAAAAGTAACACGAGTGTTATACGTAATTAAGTCCTGTTTCAAACAAATAATGTGCGAGCTAAATGAAAGTTTAAATTTACCTCATATAAATGCACATGAACTTTAAATCTAGATCATCTCTAGTGTCTACTGTCTAGCGAGTTTGTGCAAGCCGGCGGGCTCCTATAATTTACGCTAAGCAACACTATGCTTACTTTGCAGCTTTATAACTAAGGAAGCGGGCTTATTTAGTTAACAAATCATATATGTTTATAACCTTGAATAAAAGGCTTTTTTTTTTTTTATTTTATTTTTTTTTTATTTTTTTTATTTATATGTTTATAGCCAGTCTACTAATATAGTTGTTGGAGATTTACTTGTGTGTGTTGGAGATTTTATACTGGAGTTTCCAGACACATTAAATGAT
This sequence comes from Cydia splendana, assembly GCF_910591565.1. Lineage (NCBI taxonomy): Eukaryota > Metazoa > Arthropoda > Insecta > Lepidoptera > Tortricidae > Cydia > Cydia splendana. The sequence goes on from NC_085977.1 coordinate 11,081,582, forward strand.
TAAAAGGATTACTAATTTTCGATACTTGAAAAATATTTACGATGGCCATTGGTACTTTGCACTACTTAAATTATATAATACAGGTTAAAGGATGACTCACGCTAGACCGGGCCGAGCCCGGGCCGAGGCGTCTGACGTGTCATTTTCTATGTCGGCTGATCGGTGATCACGTGGTGCATTTCATAGAAAACGAAGCGCCGGAAACTCCGGCCCGGCTCCGGCCCGGTCTAGCATGAGTCATCCTGAATCACACATTTTTAAATCTTACATACTATCTCCTTATATTTATGAAGTAAATGTCATTACAAGAAGCAAACAATATTTTCAATGTTTCAATAAATTTGCGTTAGGTCGGTGAAATGGATGATACGATGGATCAGTAATCTAGAGGTACTATACTTGGTTCGATTCCCGCGCAGTTACACCAGTGCATGTGTTTAGATCAACCATAGTGATTTAACTTTCTATCACTTAAAAAGTCGCGTAACAGAATTTGTAGCTTTCAGAAAATGAATATAGTAGAAATAAATTAGACAATTCAATTCTAACATTCATATTATCCCACAATCAAACTTCATGATTACTCAATTACCATACATATAGTTTGAATAATCAAATTTGCTTTTTAAAATTAAATTTAAGGTTTTTAATACGAGTCGTATCGGACGATGCAATTAGTTGCATTGTTATGTTAATCGGGTTTCTTATTGAGCCCGCGTTGATGTAAGATAGTTATCTTCTTATTGGATGCGCGAGAGATTTATGTTTCGACGGTTTAATACAATGATAACTGGGAGCTTATACACATGTAGGAATTGTAAATTATGGTGCTTGTTTATTTATGTACTGTAGAAAGAAAACTAGTTATCTGATCCACGGATACGGTATTAATTACATTTAAACCAAATGGGTATGAATAAAAGACTTGGATCTAAATTATAATGGGTAATAAACATTGTATGCAAAGGTTAGGTCGAATTAAAGTTAAATGAGTATATTTTAAAGCAGGTTCATTTTAAGGTTTTGTTTAAAATAAACATGGCTAGATAACATTTCTTAGAAGGACTTAAAAATACATTCTTAGAAAAAATCGGCTTGAATTAAAATATACGAGTAAACTGTTTCAAATAGTCAAACAGAGTACCTAATGCCATTAAATTGAGAGTAAAACATTCAATTGTTAGAAATAACAATAAACCTAATATTTAACATGATGTTATTACGTTCGGGCTACCCAATTTCTTAGTGAATGTCTAAAATTCAGTACACTAACACAATGAATACATATTTGATTCCATGAAGTCAGAGGTTGCCCTTTTCTGGAGTCTACAATTTAGGATCTGTCAAAATAGAAAATATATCTCTAAGAACAATTACCTACTAATAACAAAGGAAAGGAATATCTTCAAAATAGGTTAATGTGAAAATAGGGATGTTTCATAAAACTACCACGACACTAGGAATTTAAAGTAGGAAAATAGAACCGAACGGAAGACGGTAGAGATATGCACGGGATATCAAATTTGATAAGTAGATTTAACAATGAAACTCATGTATCCTAAACTACACAATGATAGAATTATTTGCATCTTTGTATGATTTTCCTGTTGATTTCGATAATGATAATCCAGACAGTTGTTTTATGCTTTTCAGATACTGGCATCCTATTCCGATTCTCAACATTGACAAAAAGTTTAGCGAACATTTGTTTTCAATTAAACCGTTGAAATACAGACTGAGATCTCTTTCGACTCGGATGTCTCTGTAATTAAGATCTGAATGTTCTCACTCACCACCACATATGTGCGAGTCGTGTTACAGATTTATTGCATTGTTGTAGTGTTTGATTGAGTGTTAAGTGGGGTTTTTCAAAATTATTAGTGTAGTTTTGTATGTATAGTAAAATTTATTAGCCACGCCTTGTTATATTTATAGGATAAAATATTGATGTTATATCATGGGTTTAGGTATAATAAAATCTAAGCCTAGTAAATAACTCGTAGGATTCAAATTCGGGTCATATTGCTTTTTATAGTTTTTATAACCATCGCCATAAATTATTTTTGTATATATTTTTGTCCAACCCCGACATGTACATTGGACTCGGTGTCCAAACACTAACAACCACCCCTACAGAAACTGTAGTCGCAAGCATATGTTACATCAACATTCCATTCAGCTCCCTATCAAAATACACCCTAATCCCGCACCTTTTAATATCCGCAACCAATACAAACATAGACAGTAGAACAAACAATCAGTTTTTTCGAGCGGCGTCGAATAGAGCGTTATCAAAGCTGAGTTAGGCCGCCGACACGGTCCCTCAGATAATGGCTCGGACCGTCAATATTTGAAAACCCATCAGTGACAACGACAAAATGACTTCTTCACTTTACTAAAACAATTTTTACAATACTGACATTGAAACTTAAAATAACCTTAATATGCTTAAAAATAAGGATGATTTTGCTGTTGACGATATTGAAAAACACAGCGGCGTGCTACTTGCTCCATTAGGCAGTCTTTCATGTATTATAAATAAAAGTATTGATATACTTATGGTAGTCAAAGTTGAGGTAGGTAATGAGGGTGAAGGTATGTAGGTATGATAGATGACACTGAGCTGAGATACAAAAGAATTGAATTTTCAAACTGAAATTCGGGTTAAGATAAAAGGCGAAACAGAAGAAGTTTTTTGTGTTTGCGTCTAGAATTCTAGAGCAGGAACGATTAAAGTTTTATTTCTTAGCTTCATCTCGACTCATTAAGAACTTGTGCAATAAATCCTACGAGAAAATTATAGATACAGACGTCTCAGTAAATAAAGCTTAAAGTATTAAATCAGTCTGTTCTAGCATTCGCGCTCTCCCGACTTGTTTACAAAAAGTTCCGTGACTTATATCTGCTGAACTTTGTTTTAAATTAAGGATGTAAGGAGTGTTAAGGAATAAGGAAAGACGGAGAAACAAATTAACATTTCGCAAGATGGCGAGAAAATTGCTTCATGTTTTCCAACAGCAGGTCATTTATTGCTTACAGGTACTTACAAATTCCTTAAATAGTATCTTCGAGGGTCTGAACACTTACCTGTAAAAGAAATAAGTTATTAATAATTATAGAAAACATATTAGTCATTACGAGACAGTATCATCTTACATTATAACATTTAAGCTTCCTTGTCTCGTAGAACATTAAAAATTGACAGTACATTAGTGTTATTTGTACGATATTACTATTTAAATGTGTGCGTAGGTGTGGGATCAAAGAAACGTTATGCATTTCGGCTTACCATTTCAAGATAAAGGCGTGTTATGGAGACGCCTTTACTCTACGGTGAAAGATTACAGTTTTATTTACTACTCCAAAACGTTTGATAATCCATGTCTTAATTAACTAAGCGGGAGTGAGGCCAGTACTGCGCGACCCACCAACCAAGCGTCTACACGATTCTCGTATAATTTTAAAGCATTAAAAGTGAGTTTTATTCCAATGCCTGTAGAGTTAATTGTCCGAGTTCGTGTTAAACTAGGCGCCGTCTCGCTAATCTTTAAATTTCATGGTACAGGGTCTGCTACATGCGTTTTGTCGGCAACGCATATCCATTTGCTCTGGGCTGATTTGATTAGGAGTTATTTTTAAATTTTTATTGTATGTACCAAAACACTTTATAGTGATACGCCGTCGAATTAAAATTCTTCTAAACACGACAACGTCAATGAACTCGAAAGGTAAACTTGACGGATTTATTTGATGGATTCGTAAAATCGTAAAATCTTGAGTAAATCGATGAATCTTTCGGAAAGATAAATTAAATTTTAATAATCTTCTTTATCTGGGCGGATTAGATCGTAAATCTCAACGGGGCCTTTTTAATTCACAGTTTTATAGGAGGGTATAAAACAAACAGCGCCGGTGCCTTACAACAACGGTGTTATACCAAACTTTATTTAAGAAGAACCTGAATCAATCAGAAACGGTAATCCTGCAGGGCAATAAACGATCTTGGACAAACGTCGATAAAGCGGAGTTTTACGATCTGCCACCTCGTTTATTACTCCTCTGCGACGGGCCAAAACAAAAGTCGGGAATACGGCATTAACAAAATGGGCCGCACTCAACAGTATTGTCGGTTACACTAACAAATTTACGATTATTCGGAGCTGTATAATCGTATTGGGGTATCCGATGTCATATAAATAATCTATCACTATCCGGCCGTGTTCTCTTTAGATTTATTTACAGCTTTCAAAAGATTTATAAATGTAAAGCTTAAATACGAGTCATGTAGTAAATCAGACACAACAACAACAATAAACACATTTTAACAATAAATACATTTGAAGCAGTACCTATAGGCGTCAAATGAATGTAAATCTTGCTAGTAAAGTTTTATTTTAAAAATAAATTACCGACTTAACATTGAGCTGCTAAATTAATTTAATTTCAGTAGTTTCAATACCTTTTTTCGATCACAACTGCGCGTTATCTAATGGTGTGTATTTCGAAAAAAGAATAGTTCTCTAAGTAACACTGACCTCAACATGACCACTGACCAGTCTTTAACGCTCGTCACAGATAACGAAATGAGAATGACATCTCACGACCAGTCTTGAAATGTACGGTGCTGTCAAATGTAGACCATTCCGTCGGACATGAACTTGAACTCTCTGACAAGGTCACAGCGCATACTGCCAGTTTGATAAATCTCTACCTTAATAGAGCAATCTCCCACATAATCTATTGAGATCATAATCTAGACAAGATAGTACGAGTTCAAATAAATCCAAAAAAAGAAAACCACTTTTTAGAATTCTTCTAATACGTAATAATTATATTTATTTTGAGTGTTCGCTGACTATGAATAGGAAACAAATCAAATACCTAATGTAAACATTCTTAAATAATGATGCTTTAATGTCCTTTCCATCAAATTTAGTCGAGACGGTAATTATTCAAAATTCCCTATTCGGAGACAAAAATACTTTCTGAACAATTAACATGAAAGCGTCTTCTGATCAATCAGGCAGGGCCATTAGAAGAATTGCTCGTTCGACTTTTGATAAAATATGACCGAAGTGTTTCACAAAAAGGAAGAAGAATTCTCGAGGCGCAACAAAATGAAGAAATTAACTCGAAATCGGTGAAATAGCGGCAAGATAACTTAATCGTCTGCTCGTAAGAAACCGGTTTTTTTTTTCAAAGTAAGGTCAGAGTGGGCTAAGCGTGGCTGTTTGTAATGCCGACAGCGGTGTAGGAAATTATTTTCCGGGAGATGTTTCTTTATAAGTACTTAATTACAATGTACTTTGTTAAGGGTGCCTTCTATAAGTAGAGACGTGACACAAACGTATTTATTTAACTATGTACTCATTTCCCGTTTAACAAAAAATTTGAATAACCGTTTAGAGTTCTCAATACCCAATTTTAGCTTTACAGGATTTTACGCTTTCCTTTAAAGATAGGATGCAAAGAGTCGGATCAAATGCGTCAATATCATTGTCGATATATGTACCTACGAGTCGAATATCGCCAGTTTCGAAAACAAGCGTAGGCCTGTATTCTATAAGGGATATACCGTGGTCGGCTCTGGATCACGACGGAGTTTAGGGCGGTGGTCCAAGGAAATATTTATATATAGATACAGCCTTTAACGTACTGTGTCAATATCTTATGCAATACTTTATAAGGGAAAAGGTAATACAATTATCAGATGTGCCCAAGTAATAAGAGATTCAGTGCAGTGTCAGTTTATGCTTTTATATGAATTTAATCAGAATTATTTTCCACTATTAATAACAATAGTTCAGTTAACGAATTAAGTTGTAAATTATATTCCCTCCATTCGTGTAAGTAATCAAATTTTACAATTCTTAATTCCCTTAGATTATCGCGTTCCTCTGCTCTCTTGAGCCATCTGACGGGCCAAGACGAATTATTATTTTTATAGTACGTGGTGCTCAAACAGATTGCCCGAGATTTGGTGCCTTCGGTGTATTTTTTATGAAGTTGTTCAGTTTTACGTGAAGGTGTGTTCACAGGTAGAAGTTTTAATGATGTCGACTTGCTAAGCTTTACAAAGTTGTGCGAAGTTGAAAAAAGCAAATAGTGGCATTAAAACTATAATGTTTAAACGGATTAACTAAGTTTTTAATGCTGCTTTAAAGTCTTAAAATGTACCTAAGGTAATAAGTGCGTGATAAATGGAGCAGTCTCGGAGTTAAAATATCAAGGTTTAATACTCTATCAATAAAAGTGGTTTTTTTTTCTAAAATCAGTAACTATGTACTTGTTATTGACTATGTTAATTGGTGCCTCTAATCAATAAAATCTCTAATCTTAATCAGTTCACAGGTATCTTAGCCTGAATAAGACTTTTTTTTACGCCTCTAAACATAACGGACGTAGAATCATCCGCCCAAAATAATTATACCATCCAATTAGATACCCTACAGACAAAAGAAACATGACGACTTTCACACGAAGATTCCTACTTCCTTGACAATAGACTCTGTCAGCGGCCAATAATATTATATTTTAAACACATTAATATGAGAATATGCTAATTCAGATTCACGGTCCGTAAGCAGCTTTGTTTAAATTTTATGATTAAACCATACAAACTATACAAAGTTACACCTTTGTGTTAATGATAAGACGTAATTAAAAGACAAGTGAATATATTTTATTACATAAAAGGTGTGATCAGGAAGAATGGACATTTAAATGTTAATAAGGACGCGTTTGAAAAAGAGTGTGTGAAAAATTGTAGATATTATTTATTCCAGGTTTAAACTGATTAAATTATGTATGGCAATTTAACAATTACTTACCACAGGCAAGCAACGTGAGCGCTGTAATGTATGTTTAATAACTATCTTTGAACTTTAATATGTTTGTCTTAGGTAAATATATAACATAGGTACTTTATCAATCAAAATGTAAATAGTAACAATAGAAGCAGTTTTCTCTAGAGTATCCTCCAATCAGAATGTAATTCCTTCCGCCACAGGATTCGAACCATTTCATAAAGTAAAGATCAATACATACCCAGTTCCCTAGTTTTAACTTTTAACTATGAATATAACGCGAATGGACCCAGGACGACATTGCGAGTTGGGACCAAAGTGTATTAAAATTTAATCAACGACGCTGAAAAGTGGGTTAGTTTTTTATGGTCACGAGGGTAGTAAGAGCCGCTGAATAAGGCTGTATGTTTTATTCAGAAAGAACTTTTAGGACGGATATAGAATCGGCTGCTCCGTCGTAGGAAAACAAAGGATATAAAGGTATACAGTTCGCATGTTAAATTCAAGTAAGCTTATTCAAGTAGGCTTGCTGCTTAGGTACTTGAATTTACCTAGTACCTATGTACTGGTACACACATGTAGTTACATATCTAGTTTTCATTCTATTGACTTTTTTGCTGTATAAAGCTTGATCAAATCGCAGCTGGATGAGCTTAAGCTAATTTAAGTTATTAGCCTAAAAGCACTAACTTAAAAGCAGCCTGCTAAACAAAGACACATAAAATCATGATCCTTCTCTCATTTGACATAATCAGAAAAATCTAAATACATCAAAAAACCGCTCAGTATACATATACCGGGGTGTTATAAAGCACCCAACCGACAGGCGTCAAAACAAAACGCGCATAACATTGCCGTGTTAAACTTACCTGCCGTATCTGCATTTGAAAACTCACTCAGTTTTATACCTTGTTCTCATACAATAAGTTACACAATTGAATGAGATTTGGTATCATAATACGACGGATATATTAAGTGTGGCAACACTGATAACGCGCGATCGATCACTCGCCCACGCGTCACAGTGTTGCCACCCTAATCCATTACGCCCTGAGTTAATAAAATCCTGTGTCTTATTTACAAATTGATAAGTGTCTGATAAGTGTCTGATAAGCATGGCAACCGCTACTGAGAAGGTGTGTTCCACAATGTACCGCACCAAATGCAGTTGTGAAGCAGTCAGCAAATACAATTTGTACATGTATGTCAATAGCTATGGGAGTAAAAGATAGTCAAAATAAATGTCAACAACATTTAGAGTGGCTCGGATATCGAAGCACCTAGTACTTTTATTACATATAGGAGCTGTATTTAAAAAACCGGGCAAGTGCGAGTCGGACTCGCGCACGAAGGGTTCCGTACCATAATGCAAAAAAAAACGAAAAAAAAAGCAAAAAAAACGGTCACCCATCCAAGTACTGACCACTCCCGACGTTGCTTAACTTTGGTCAAAAATCACGTTTGTTGTATGGGAGCCCCATTTAAAGCTTTATTTTATTCTGTTTTTAGTATTTGTTGTTATAGCGGCAACAGAAATACATCATCTGTGAAAATTTCAACTGTCTAGCTATCACGGTTCGTGAGATACAGCCTGGTGACAGACGGACGGACGGACGGACGGACAGCGAAGTCTTAGTAATAGGGTCCCGTTTTACCCTTTGGGTATGGAACCCTAAAAATACAGTTCCATAGAGGATATGAAGAGTAGGTACTACGCTAGAAACGCTAGGTCCCAACTCGCTATTAGTGGTGTAACGATAAGCATGGATGGAGCGACATGGGATTCTTCAAGAAGCGGGTATTTAGGGTTCTCAAGGGTCGGCAACGCTTAAATGGCTCCTGTGATGTTGCTTATGTCCATGGGCGACGATGACCGCTTCCCATCAGGCGGCTCGTCTGCTCGTTTGCTGACTATTACATAAAAAAAAGCAGCCTCAAATCTTGCTATGTTGAGGACTAAATGATAAAAAACTGACCGCGAGCAGTCGTAGCTTCAGATGCAACTGAAACCATTACACGGCCATTGCATTAAAATATAGCTCTTTACATTAGAAGACAGGCTTAATACTGATTTTGAGCTCCTATGAATAATTGGTCCGGAGATGAATAAAACAGCGCCATCTGACATCAGCCTTGATAAAAGTGACGCGGGCGACAGTCTCTATGACATATACTTCAGGATTACACTTTCCAAAACACACTAAATCTCATGAGCCAGACGAAAATAAACCTTTTACCAATGTCATAAAGACCTTAACTTAAGGAAGCTTTTCTCATTTTATCGGTATCAATTATAATGATCATGCTACTTAGACGGCTTTCAAAGGATTCTCTATTACTAATTGTTTTGAAACCGTTAGCTTTGACAGGTTAATGGTTCGATGGTTAACTTAAAGTGTTTCTATATCACTTTACGAAAACACTGAATATCATTTGTATCGTTACTGTTATTTTAATACTTTGATCTAGATATTCTAGATTACTGTAACAAAAATGTATTCAACTATATTTATGACACCTATAAAGTCTCTATTAGAACAAAAATGCTTCAGTATAATTTGCCTGATACTGGAAAGTAATACTCGTACAATCATTATTAACTACAGAAAGCAACATCAATTAGTTCTGAATGAAAACTAGAACCTGAGCACAATAAATGCCTAGCTTCTTATAATAATACAAACCACTTGGATAGTTTTATGCATATATATATAACGGCAACCAAGTAAAAATAAAGAAAAATGGACGAAGCGCCTGGACCAAGTGGCAATAAAGATTTCATGCTACATTGTTTTAGTTGCTTTGCATTACATTTCTTGGTTGTCACAAAATATGCATAAAGCCATCCTTATAAACGCGTAAGCCTGATCAACTAATGAACCTGTCCCGGTTCCAAGGCGAGATATATAATACTTGCTCGATAATTATAACATTATAAGCCTACTGGAACACATTATATGAAGCAATTAAGTCGCGTTTATGTATCTCGCGCAGAGTAGGGTACTTTGTAAAACGTTTTTAGGGTTTCGTACACAAAGGGTAAAAACGGAACCCTATTACTAAGACTCCATTGTCCGTCTGTCCGTCTGTCTGTCAGTCTGTCTGTCACCAGGCTGTATCTCAAGAACCGTCATAGCTAGACAGTTGAAATTTTCACAGATGATGTATTTCTGTTGCCGCTATGACAACAAATACTAAAAAGTACGGAACCCTCGATGGGCGAGTCCGACTCGCACTTGTTAAATATCACATCGTTTAAAAAATATACAATGTAACAAATACGACTTTTCTAGTGATACCCATATTTTTCAGATGTTCGTAGATTAGATAAGAATAAATAAAGAAATACAGATAGAAAACTAGACTATACTCAACCCATTTTCCTTATTTAGTTCATAACATAACTTTATGTTACCACCTAGTGACAATACATGTAAAAGTTACATCGTACCTAATAAAAATGTAAAACGGTATTCTGCAAGTATTTTTGCCGTCCATTTGTTAAAAGTAACCCACCATTATACGACTTATAAAAGTTGTAAATCTTAACGAAATACTTTTAAATAAATCGTAGTAACATTACAACCAACTATTATTAGAGTGGCAAAATGGCACCTTACTCCTTACTTTTAAAATTGATAGTCATTTCGAAGACGAATTATAACTGTGTGGATGTAGAGCGAGTGAAAATAGCAAAGATTATTATATATGCTTTTAAATTATAGAGGTACTGCTTTATATGAATATATTCATCTTTCTTCTATCTTAATAATTATATCTACATAAATACGACTTTCAAGGATAAAAGAAATGTAATCTTGTACAAACTAAGAGTGAGTATTAAACAAGGCTTCTGAAATGAGAAAAAAGTCCGTTGCTACCTACGCTAAGAGTTAATTGAACTTAACTAGATCCCAGGGACCTCTTACAAGTTCATCTGGCTGGAAATGAGTGTAGTCACGCTATTTCGGAGACTATAAACATGAAGCAACGTTAAGAGAATTACAGAGTGTTTTCGATAACTTTAGAAAGAATTTACAATTGTAAATGTTAGAAATACTCTTCAGCAGGTACCTACTCTCTTTATTAAGAGGAGACGCTCTTTGTGTCAAAGTAAAAAATAGACAAATTCATCTCAAACAATATTTGAACGTAGGTATTATATAAATCAGAAGTTTGACAGATATATTAATGCGATATGATGGATACTTCATCTAAACGCGCCCGGCAGAACTTTTTAAACTTTTTTAGATAATGCCATTTTATTATTGTAAACAATTTTTCCAGGCTGATCTCTTTTAGCAAGCCCCGACATAAAATATTTATTCTTCCTCGCTTATTAGCCCTTATGTGTTATCAATTCTATCTACATCACACAATCTATTAGTTTATCTGCACTAGGCCACGATTGCATACTAATGCAGGAAATTGCACGATCTAATATCATTAATATAATCAAATAAAATACTGAAGATTGTATCGAGATTCTGTCACCTACTTATCGCGCGACGTCAAGAAGCAAATTTGTGATCTGAATTAAGTTATTGAATAAAACAACATCGTTTTCAGAAAATAATGTTATCCTTTTTAGACACAAGACATTTTATAAACTTTAATAATAATATATGTCATTCTACATGCCATTAAAGCTCTCCAAAGGGCCTCTACGTGTTGGATCTATATTCCCACGCAAGCCTATCAAAAGACCGGGATTTATAGGCCCGTGATATCTAAGGAGATACAAATAATATATGTCATAGTACACCAGAAGAATTGAGATTATAATTAATATACTTACCTAAAATTCCTTAATTTTAAATACCGTAAAACGGGGTGAGTAGGTTTCGCGGGGAGCTATGGGTTATGAATGGGGAGAGAAGGATTGAGAGGGGGGTGAGCTGGGTTTTTAAGGCTACTGCTACAAAAATAATGTGTTCCAATTTAAAATGGAGCTATAGTACTTAATATTCATAATAAAAAAAAATCGATCCAACAATCTTCCAAAATCACCTTTGTATGAAAAACCCTCTCACCCCAAATACGAGGCACTACGGGATGAGGTGGGTTTTCCTCTTTATCGTCAAAGTTATGAAATGGAACTACCCAAAATAAAATACAAACTAAAATACAAACGTCCGAACCACTTATTATATACACCATTCAGTTTTCACGTGTAAAAATAAAATTTTATCGAGGTTCGAAAGTCAAATTTCACCCAACTCACCCCATTTTACGGTAGTCTTTTTATTTTTCAACAAACATTTACCCTTATTTTTAATATCTTGCATATAAATGTATATTGCAACTGTATATTGTATAGTACCCGTCCTATTTTTTCCAACAATAGAAATAGAATAGAATAGTTTTTATTGAATTGACATACGTACTTTAGTCTTGAAGCTGAGTCGTATAACAAAGTGTTATAAGAAACGAAATACCAAGAACCGAAATAATTCCTACGATTGTTCCAGAAACAATTTCAATTCACGTTCCCAGTACCGCTAGCAATAATGTCACAACTTTATTTGATCAGCTTTCAAACGGCAGCCACACAAAATAAATATTGAATCGAAACAATATAATCAACTAAGTTCAAACACTGATTCTAGTGAGGTAAGGACCTCTGCATACGATTTTAGTATTTAGATTAATGTTGGAGGAATAGAATAAGGAATGTCATACTAAAACTACTCGTAGTGTGATGCCTAGTTGACTGCAACTCAAGTACCTATCAGTTATCTAAATACTTTTATTTAATGTCAGAACAGGATAGAGAATCATAGCAGTAATTATTTGCTGGCCCAGAAGGAGAGAGTTATATATAATAGTACATATTCCTTTTGTTGGACCAGGATTAAAGAAAGCTTAAGTGCGTCGCAGATGAGATTTCGCTGTCTGGATCAGACATTAAGATTGAAAAATTATGACCCGAAGAATTGAGAACAAACGTTTGAGATTTCAAGAATTTATTTCTAAGTTGTTGACTTGGGAACGGCCCAAAAGCTGAGCTAAACGGAATTCGGGGATTATTCTTATTTGATCAGAGGCTCGATAGGCTATCATTACTGAGCTAGTTAAGTTTGTTACAATTTTTGTAGCATTCTTTGTCTTAAGGTTATTGCAACAGCAGATGAGATAAAACAAGATTTTAGAATTACCTACATAGTTTGAAGGGTGGTTTTTTTTTCTAACGCAAAATATGCGGACTAAGATTCTTAAATGATGAGAAAGTAAAAAAGTAACAGTCATAAAAATATACTAAGATTACAAGTTGACTAACATGTTTGACAGTGTGTGTTTAAGTACCTATATCATGACAACGATTCCCTGTCCAATTGCCTAGACCCTCTTATCTACACATCGTTCGGAAAAGCATTAAGGTTTCAAATAGTTCCTAGATCAAGAAATCGTACACAACTCACAGGATGCAAGCAAATATTTGATAGCTCAGTCCAATCTTGTATGTCATACAATCGTTTGTAGCCAGAGAACCGATCATGCATCAAAATGTCAACAAGCTGAGTAGGGACTGAATGAAGAAAAAAAAAGTGACACACCCGATCCGCCCGGGCAATTTGCTTCGCTTATGGCGAACTATCTGACAAAGTAGTAAAATGATACAATTCTTTTGAAGCATAAGACGTTTCGATCGTAAAATGGATAGATATATCGAATAAAATATTATTCTGGACGTTTGTCAGTTTCCGCGTGATTTGAATCGAGTGTCGCCAGTAAGTTTTTGTAGATCGCTTCTATTATTACGGAAGGTCGGGCCATTCTTTCGGGTTTTTGACTGGAGTTAGGTACAAAACCGAAGTTAGTTGAAGAACGGACCGCCATAGTCACCTGCCCCGTCACTGTGAGCCATTCTCCCCTTTTTTTTTATTTGATAAAAGCGTTAAAAAGTATTAAAGCTATCATGTGCACGGAGATTGAGAACATATATAATGAAATGAAATACTATATTACGTAATTATAGCTCTTGGTAAAGAGATACAAACATTTCCAAGTTATAGCCAGTATATCTCTGTACCAACAAGACGGCAAGCATTAAATGCATAAGTATGTAGAGCCACTTGAGCTCAAAAAGGGACCGAAGTTCATAAATTATACTTAAATAGATACTGGTTATTTTAAGTAGTTACGCTCTTGAGCAGGTGGCCAGAATCGACGAGAGCAAATTACAAGTTATTGATCTAGTTCATTAATTAGTTAATTAGCTTCTGCAAATAAGATACGGAATAACAATTATGATATGAATATTTGAGCAACAAGCTTTGTTCGGTATCTAGTTTTATTTTATATTCACAGACAGAGTGAGTATAATGTAGACTTTATTGATATAATCCTATCCAGTAAGCACGAACAGATTTGATTCATAAAAAATGGATGATATGATCATGTAAAAACATCAATAGAATAAACTGCGCACATCTTAATTTTTAAGGAAGCAGATTTTCAAAAACATCTTATAGGATTTATAAAATCTTAGCAAACAATTGGATTCCCTCCCTTACAAAACAACATTTCTTTGCTCGTCAAAAAAATGTTGATCCAAATTCAATAGCAGAGGAAACGTAAGAAAAAAATAAGCCCATGTTGTGGTCCATTATGACCCATAGTATCGACGGTGGGACAGTATAGTGTCTATTTGTTGTCATTTATGTGCGAAATTTTATAAATCCTCCCTTCACAGACTTCCGGAGTTTTGTGTGAGTACAATAGCAGATTTGTTGCGTAAAGGTATCCGACCGCAAACAGTTGATTTGGATACCGGAACGAAAAAATTCTGTACCATCTTTTATTGGGAGCCATTGTGTCCGAAACTCCGAAGATGCAGAAATGAAATTTTGTGAAGTTCCAAATATACGTTAATGTTTATACTTTGCACATGTTCAATATCACTAGAACAAGTTTTGCTAGAATGGATGCTTATGCAGTATTTTACTCATGTTTGGAATGTAACAATATTATAATAGGTCAATGAATTAAATTAACATCAAAGTATTAATTAGCAAAACACATTGAGTCGTCAACATTATAATGGTACCTACATCTAAAACGACATAATCAAATATAAATAAAATATAAAGCATACCAGAATCTTAAATAATCTGGGTACGTTCGCAAAATAAACGGTCAAATGATTTATAAAGAAATGTTTATCATAGCAAACAAGTTTGCTGAAATAGGATCTTTCTCCCTTTTCGATTTTAGTCAAAACAAAATCAGGATGGTCTTTTGTTGGCAATCCACTCCTGTGGGTATCATATTTAGGAGGGATGAATGAGGTACTGTAAGCAAAAAATGCTTTTAGCAATCGGGGGTTTAATATGAATTTGTCAGGATGGCTTTGGAAGCTATTGGTTTATTACAAACGGGAAAAGTTTGATAAACAAAATCTCTAACGTTTTGTGAAGAATTTATTTATATACTTTATATACAAGTATTTACATCGCGGGGCCTTAAATCGCACATAACATGGATGCACAAAGATGTTTCCCTTCCTTCTGCGTCGCAGCCCGCCAGCGGTGTCGCTGTGCACTCTGATGCCGCGCAACCAGTTCAGAGACACAGTTGCAACCTGGATCAACTCGCCTCATTAAAGAAGTCAGTTCGGGTTCTTCGGCACATTCCGAGGGGTGCGAGAAGTGTTGCAGCTAGAAAATTGTGCGGCACTATCGAGAGTTGCATTGCTGTTAATGGGGTAGACGAGTGGTGTGATCTCTTATCTTTTTCTTACAGGGCCCTGAGGACTCCTGAGGCTGGGGGTACGGGGTCTTTGACTGCGAAGGTCAAGGCAAACATAGAAGCCTGTTCGTACCTGTCGCCGGAGGATTGTGCGGTGGCATCCCGGTCAGTCTCTCTCAATAGGACGATTGAGGCCAAGGTCCACGAAGGAGATTTGAGAGGAGCTGTCCGGCTTCTAATGAGCGAGGACACAATCGCTCCGGCAGGACCGGACACTTTCGCTGCGTTGCAGTCTAAGCATCCGAGTCCGTCCCGTCCTCTCAGTTTCCCTACAGAGCCAGACCTTGACGCCCCTGCCGTGTCAGTCAAAGTGGAGGATGTATCTCTGGCAGTTAGTTCTTTCCACAGTGGGTCAGCAGCGGGGTTGGATGGAATCCGTCCGGCCCACTTAAAGGAGCTGACATCAGGCACGGCTGGTGACAGTGGAGTGCGCTTGATGGAAGCACTGACTAACCTGTGCAATTTTTTGCTTAGTGGGAAGCTGAACCCTCAGGTAAGTCCTTATTTGTATGGGGCTACTCTGTGTGCATTAAATAAGAAAGAAGGGGGACTGAGACCGATAGCCGTGGGGAGCACTTTCCGTCGACTCGTGGCCAAGCTTGGGTGCCGTGCAGTGAGAGGGGAGATGGCCTCTTATCTTCAGCCGCATCAGGTGGGTTTTGGGACGCAATTGGGGTGCGAAGCGGCGATACATGCGGTACGTGCCTTTGCATTAAAACCGGAGAATGCCGGCAGCGTCATTATAAAACTCGACCTAAAAAACGCTTTTAACTCAGTGGAGAGGGACGTTTTGCTGGGTGAGGCTAAGGAGAAGATTCCTGCGCTCTATTCTTTTCTTCACTAGGTCTATCATTCACCTTCCAACCTTTTTTACGGAACTGACCGGATTTTGTCACAAGTGGGGGCTCAGCAGGGGGATCCACTGGGTCCACTCACTTTTAGCCTCGCAATCCAGAAGGTCATTACCGATCTAAAGTCCCCTCTTAACATCTGGTACCTCGATGATGGTACCATTGGGGGCAAACCGGAAGAGGTGGAGCAAGACTTGCTCGTCTTGCTGCCGCGCCTGAAGGATATGGGGCTGGAAGTGAACACCTCCAAATGTGAGTTTTTCCCCTGTGGACCGCAGTCATCTTCTCTCTTCTCTTTTTTCTCGGGTTTACTTCCCGGCCTCAAGGAATTGCATACTGATTCTTTTTGCCTACTTGGTGCACCGATTTTTCCTTCCGCAGTTCCTGAGGCACTACAAATTCGTAGGAATCTCCTTCTCCTTGCGGGCGAACGTCTCAAGGGTTTGACCCCGCACGTGGCCTTAGTTCTATTGCAAAAGTGTTTCGCCGTTCCCAAGATCACGTACCTGTTGCGCACGGCCCCTGTTTGGTTATTCCCGGGTGACATTGAGACCTTTGATTTGGCGATTAAGTCGACGATTGAGTCGGTGGTCAATGTGTCCCTGGATGATATTCAGTGGACACAAGCAGGTTTGCCAATCCGTCACGGAGGCATTGGGGTGCGGCGTGTGGGGGACATTAGCCTGCCGGCCTTCTTGGCGTCGGCCCATGGAGTTGCTGACCTAGTTGCTAAAATGTTATCACTAAATGGCGACGGGGTGAGCATACCGTATGTGGCCGACGCTGTGAGACAGTGGTTGGCTATCAACCCAGGTGCGTCCGTCCCGGAGAACCCAAGACTCCAGCGCGCGTGGGATGAGGTAGGGTGTAAGGCCACCTTGGACGGTCTGGTTGGGAACGCTTCGGGTGTGGACCGCGCAAGGCTTCTGGCAGTGGCGCGGCCAGAATCAGGGGCTTGGCTGCAGGCGTTACCCTCCCCTCAACTGGGTACGTTACTCGACGGTGACTCGTTGCGGGTGTCCGTCGCTCTCCGCCTGGGCTGCGATGTATGTCAACCACATTTATGCATCTGCGGTTCCACGGTGGGGGCTGATGGCCATCATGCATTGAGTTGCCGTCGATGCGTCGGGAGGCATCCGCGTCACCATGCCTTGAACGATATTGTCCAGAGGGCGCTCAGATCAGCGGGTGTTCCATCCGTGCTTGAGCCTCCGGGTCTAAGTCGCACGGACGGCAAGCGGCCTGATGGCCTAACCTTAGTGCCGTGGGAGAGAGGGCGGTGCCTGGTCTGGGACGCTACGTGCGTCAGCACCTTCGCCGCCTCTCATATCAGTCGCACGGCACGCGCGGCCGGACCGGCGGCCGAGTCTCAGGCGGCGGTGAAGCGCCAAAAGTATGTTCCCTTGGGCTCGGGTTATATTTTCGTCCCTTTTGCGGTGGAAACGGCGGGCTGCTGGGGTGCTGACGCGAAACAATTTGTGCGTGACATAGGCCGTCGACTCAGGCAAAAGGGAGAGGATCCCCGCTCCGAATCGTTTCTGGTGCAGAGGCTGTCCATAGCCATCCAGCGGGGTAATGCCGTGAGTGTTATGGGCACTTTTGCACCGGAAGCGATAAGGAACGGGTTTTGACGGATAGTTACTTTCGTAATTATTTAAGATGTATTATGTATTGTGTCCAATATTAAATAAATAAACGTGAAAAAAAAAATTATTTATATACGAGTATTGATTGGTGTGATACTTAAATATTCATTGAGATGAAATATGAGTTTCAGAAATCATGTAATTTTTTTTATATTATTTCAATTGATGACACGATAAACTGTACAATTTTTTCTTGAGTTTTATCATGGATATACATATAGGTACAAGAATAAAACATAACCTACTACTATCTAAAAAGTAAAAAATATGTATCCACTAAAGTATTGTGCCTACTGCTTGACGTCGACATTCCTATAAATTCGCGAACACAAACATTTTCCCACCGAATTCTCAGACCGTACGAAAATATTTTGCGATATAGAAGACAGAGATAGTGTAATATCCCCGGTGGTAAATAAACAGCTCCATACTACGGAATCAAGTTACATGTGTCGACTGCGCGTTCCATTATCATGCCTTTTACTATGGAACCCCTTCCTGGGATGAAAGGATTTTTATAAACACGCTTTATTGTTTGATAAAGTATTATTGTTGAAGGCAGATGCTTTGATGGATAATCCGTCATGCAAAATGTGTCATATTATTAAATTGAGAGAAGGGTTAAGTACTTTTAATAGTTCAGAAGTTTTGAATGATGATGTTGTGAGAGTTTATGAATAAAGTGGATTTACTTATAAAATTATCTTTATTATATTGCACATATTTCACTAAATGTTTGTGAAATAATGGTAAAATATCACGCTTTTAAAGCCTTTACTTGTTCATTATTGTCTTACAATCTTTGCTCTTTTCTTGGTTTTCAGCAACTTGTATTGTCTTTTTCTGTACGAAATCCCGATACCAATGACAAAAGCCTATCGCGGCGCGGGGCGTAAACACACGTCATGATTCCACAGCATCGGGTTACAAGGCGTTCGGTTCTATTTTGCCCCGTCAGTTTCGTGCTTTTTTTTGCCCCCTTTGTACCAAATACGGTTGCTTTGAACAGCAGTTTTGCGCTGGAGATCATAGCTTTCTCAAATTCAGGTTCAATGTTTTGAGTTTGTAAGAATTGTTTGTGTCGTTTTGTGTGTTGTTTTTTTTTTGACAGATTTGCGATATAAGACAAATTTCACTATTATTGGAATATGATGCTACTCCTATTATAAAGTTTATGTGCATCTACGTCCATGTTGCACTTTCGTCAGTAAATAGGGAAAGTATACCAAAAGTAGAATAGTTGTAAATCGTTATGACAAGTACTCCTACCCATATATCTGAATTAATTTATATGTAGGTATTGTACGTACCTGTATCTAGCTTTTATATAATTAGCTCCATGGTTGCAGTTGTCCTGACCACAACGTTGTAAAAAACTTAAAGCGATCTCTTTTATCAGCATTCGATCACTCATTAACATTGGATACAATAGGATCAACACCATACCCACTAACAACATCTATCTGAAGCTATCAGATCAAGAATCACCACTATCACTATGGACCCAACAAAACAATCGATAAACCCATAACAGTAATTGTATCACCAATAAATATTAATACAGCAGTTTTAAGCGTTGATTTATAAACAGGTTAAGGGAAATAAATCTGCCTCGTGACCATTCCACAGTTACTTTATCACGAACCGAGGGTTCCGTAGATCGTGATTTCTCCCATCGTGGTACCCTTTGTTGCCGTGTTTTGTCTCTGTTCCGCTTTTGATTTATTCTAATGGCTCACTCTATTTGAGTAATGAATTTATTAACTTTGAACTCTGTACACGGAGACCACGGAGAGATAAAGCAGAGGTACAGTATGTGCATATGTTATGGTCGTAAAATTGACGTATTTGTCAGGTGCATAGATGAAGAATAACGTTCATGAAGTAACGTTATTGGGTAAATTATAATGAAGGTTGATGGTTAAAAAAACATCTACCTAAATTAACTTTGTATTCTACTTTCGTATCATGTTTTCTTTTTAGTAAAGTATTACATTAAATAAGCTTCTGCATCCTATATCCTACATAAATCAATTAGTGCTAGCTTATTGACTCATGATTAACTAACGAATTACTTTTCCACTCGAACAAACGGAAAACTGCTAAATCGATTTTATCTTGAACTTTTAAACACCGCAAAACCTTTAAAATCCCTTCATCTCACTTGACGGCTCAATCACAAAGAAATCCTCTTAAATACAAATTAATACTATTACTTGTTTTTTACGAGAGCTTAGCTTTTAAACCGGACCTTTTTAAACTTCTTTTTTTAAATCAAAGGGTTTCGCGCAAACTGATTTACCGTGAAAGCGAATTTAACCCTCAAACGCTTTCAAAGGCTGTGCCGCGTAAAAACTATTCGGGTTCTATTCGGGTACCTGCCCTATCGAACGTTAGATTAACATCTTATAGGCAACGTATAAATTTCAAGCAGGTATTTCTACTTACACAGTATACTTTGGTTTGGCGTATTTTTTCACAATCACTTGAAACCTTGGCATCTAATGTCTTAAAATACAATATTTCTTTAGAGGGGTATAATTTGCTTAATTTTTTTTATAATCTATTTAATGCACAATTTTTGGGTGACTGACTAAACCCTGGACAGATCAGAAACAAAACATTTGCCTACAAATACGAGAGTTTATGTAAAATATTGGTCGTACACATATGTCGGTTTTCGACAGACAAAACAAAATCTTACTTAAATTTTCGACTAGATTGAACTTAAAAACAAGATATTTAATATTATATTAGTATGTTAACATATACTCCAAGTTCATGTCATAACTGACCTACTTAATACCAGACACGTTAATTATCACATAGCCCTTAAACAGCCAGCAGTTAATTTCCGGCTGCCTTTGACTCTTCACACAATCAAAAGCTAAAATCCATTTCCTCATTATAATGTGGAGCATCTAAATAGGTGTAGAACTTTTATCAACTCCTCTACTTCGCTAGACTCGGAACTTTTGAGGTCGCACCGCTCCGACCCATTGCTTTATTAGTATTCGGGGCAAACTTTTGGGGTCTTTGATTTAGATCTGTATCGGTAATAATGTATAATGTACCTGTTACGTGGCTTGAAAACATATTTAATTTAGGTGTCTCTGTATCAAAGTCGTGATTCGGTTATCGTATAGCACGTTTAATTTTGATGTTAAATATCCTGCTGCAGATTTTGTTAGGCAATACCGAATACAACCTAATAAATAACTGCATTCCCGTTGCGAGGGAGGTTTTGGTAAGATACTGAGCAAATTTTACTATAGGACCAAACCCGAAATAACGAAAAAATAATTTACCCTCCTATAAAAAAGGGACCAGCCAAAATGTATGAAACAGTCAAAATTTTTTTTCGCGATTTCGTGATTAGTCCCTAAAAGTTGCTTAGTATAATCCCAAAACCTGCTTGGCAACGGGAATGCAGTTCTTTTAGCCAACCTGTATGTAATTTAAATTAAAGAACGTTGAACCAAAGTTGGTAGATATACCTACTTCAGTACTAAACATCAGGATCTTCAAGTACCAAAAAAAACATGTACCGTAATGAATGAGACAAAAGAGTAATCAATGCAATAAAAGAAAGACTGACAAACTTCTTTATGTTTCAACACTCGAAACCTTTTCTGCGTATCGAAAAGAGCCCACGTACCACAAGCCAAATTAACAGACAACTATGACAAGTTACAAGTGTTTACTACAAAGTGATTTTGCAAATGAGATAATACCGTAGATGGCTTGTTAGGTGGGAATAAAGATGAGATTGCAATAGCATTTGACGTCGACGCTGGAGGTAGTAAATTGGTTATTTTGTAGCACCATTCAGACTTTTGTGTCCGCCTTTACAAAGACAATGAGGAAGACAAAGAGGTCTCAGCGAGTGGTCAACATTCTCTCCATAGTGTACCGACGGATTTTTTTTGAGTACGTGACTAATATTGACTGCTCGTGACACCACCGAGTAACATGTTAATAGCGTTTGGGAAAAATGTTCGAATTGTCATGCCATTAATGTAATTTGATCGATCACGAGTACGTTAGTGGTCGATTGATCGTGACTCCCTTTTTATTATAATAGTAGATTTTAAAGGGTAGGAATATTATTCCTTGAACAAATAAATGATTAGCACTAAACTTTGTACTTCTTACTAATTGTATGTTATTTTTAATATGTCTTTTTGTACAATAAAGAGTTTACTACTACTACTACTATAAGTATGTACTGTACCAGACAACCATTAGGTAGTGGAAAAATGATAATATTAATTAAACTATTTAGGAGGAATGATAATATTAAAGAAACTATTTATTTATTTTCCATAAACGACTTTGTAATAAGTAGGTAAAACAAATAGAGAAAAAGAAAGAACTCTAAAGAAAATACCTATAAATAAGTATAAATATTTAATAATGCTGCGATAAAAACCTAAAATCGTATTTATGTACCATAATAATATAGCCATGAGTAATGAGCAAATGTTTCTGCGAACGCTACACACGATCGTGATGCAACCACGATTACAGATAGATATCTACAGGGAATCAGACAGTAATGTCTTCATTACTGCGGCCAATTGATTCACATCGACGACGTGATCGGTCGGACTGAGAATTGTAATACTAATATTATATGTACAGTATTTTGACTTAATGTGAGCGTGAAAGTCGCATGCGCATAGCTTTTTAGCAGCACTGTCACGTAGACAATAACGACCATCATATCTGTACTGCAATATTTAGAGCGCACTTGACTGATTAGGAATCTTATTTTATCAAAAATTTAGTAAAAATGGAAAAGATTTTTTTTTTTATAAAGAATTTCAATTTTAAGTTCTCAATTTATGTTTCCAATTGGAGCTATATTTTATTTCGATTTAAAGGCTTAACTTTTGATTACCTACAGATAATCCCGACAGCGTTTTAGTTTCAAAATTTTATTGCTAATTAGTAATACATATGTAGGTTTTGAGTTGCGTTCTTGTTTTCCTTTATTGACTAATATGGAGACTTCCTTCGCTAACAACATACGTTAATATAATAATTAATATTAGGTCCTTACCTATGAAATTGGCGTTTTTGTTCATAGATATAAGTCTGATCCTAGTTTTTTTTTTTTACAAAAGTACATACACAATTACAATAAAACTACAGTGCACTCAATAAACAACGATTTTACATACAATTAATTGTTATTTTTTATTGTTAAGTGTTCAGAATTAAGCCTTGAAAATAGGTCTTTTCATGTGCTGTCGGTTCGAGTATTAAAATTACTTATATTTTTCTAATGGTACCAATTTTCAAGAAATGGAGATATTGAAAACATACCTTAAAAGTGTCAAAAATTACTGGAAAAATTTTGTTTGGTTTGAATTAGCCATCAAAAAAATATCCGCAAAATTAATTGTATGGAAATTCGTGTTTCGTTGAAATTCTCCGAACAAAACGCCAATTTCATAGGTAATGACCTAATATTAATAACCTCTTATACCGAGTGCTTCTAATGAAATATGCAAGCTCAAAACTTTAATTAACTTTACGTTGGATAGGTATATTATTATGTACCTACCTATAAGACTGGAAATTTTGATCAGGCGGCTTAGCACGGTCGCGTTTTTATCCCTTGTCACCATGCCTGTCACGTTCTAACAAGTATGTAAGTGCGAAAGGGACGCGCATAGTGATAGTCGATAAAAATGGAACCGTGCTGAGCCCGCAGGTTAAAATACTGCTAACAGTCGGTTAGGATTTTTTATTTGATGCAATTTACGTTAAGAATACAAGTGTCAGTTATGACAAAATATCTTGCTGAGACCGAGAGCAAAATTACATGGATTGATACTGTAAGTATCAGTGATAACTACATATAATAGGTATGCTTATATATTTCATTCCCTTATTCTTGAATGACCCATAATAACAGTATCTTAACTTTGAATCACGCGTTCTACTTTTTCAAATAAAATATTTAGGTGCAGAACAAAGATGTATAAATGCCTTTTTATTAACCATTATACTTTTACAGAACACTAGTGTATCATAAATTCCTTTCAAAAACATATCAACTCAGTATCAATTGTATAGAGACATAAGTCATTTAATAGCCGTATCTTTAAATCTCATACACCTGAGCCTATTAATATGCTGTCAGTGTCTGGCGGGAATTAGACAATTCATTAGGTGTAATTGTACTACGTGAGTCAGCGGTATTCACCAGATTTAATGACAGGAACGGTCAAGTTTGGGCTCTTCCGCATTCTACTTAGAAGACTTAACGAGTATTATAACCACTCTATTTTTTATTATTTGGAGATCCGACAGCTATGACATTAACATAAAAATTATAGTAGATACATGAAGCCAATTATAGGAACTCACAGGTAGTGACATAATACTAAACTATTAGTAGATAGGTAGGAACATTTAGACGAAGACACCGCACGAATCCGCTTGCCGCGCGAAAGCAAAAATATTCACGAAAAATTGCAAACTTGACGTACCTACTGGTTACCTATGTTACAAATTATAAACGCTTTGTATCGAAAACCTTGGCCAAGTATTTTTATTTTGCAGTAAACAGCATAAATGTTTGCAGAGGCGCGAGTGGATGACTTTTACGCCATTAGGCGTAAAAGAATAGCGTCTCTGCTGAAACGCGTGCGTAGCAGTGATAACAGCCTCCTGAGGACGTTGTCCGAACGTCTGGACTGCCGCCTCACAAAATACTGGGTAGAGGTGGTGATAGGCATGGCTAAATAATCCATCTTTCCCCGTGTTCCTCTCTGCACGCATTATGTATATGTTAAAGTAGATAGTTAATAGTTATAAGGGTTTTTATGTAAGTACTAACATAGGATGTAAGTTTTTCTGGTTAGCTAACAAAAATATGGATCTCATGGTCTGAAATAAACAAATTTTATTTTATTTTATTTATAAATAAATTTTATTTTATTTTATTTATAAATACCATATTTACGGGCACATGGCTTAGTATGACTTGTGTAAGATCGATTTGTACAATGTCGTCCCCAAGTATATTTTTCAATTTGCTATCACTATCTACCTACACTACGCTATATAATGACCAAAAATAGCAATCAACTTAAGTACTTAGTCTTTATAAATTCTGACGGTCAAATCTAGAATGACCTATCCGATTTTTGCGGCATTCTTATCCATTTATGACTTGTGTGGCATTTCCTCTGACTGTACACTAATGAGGCGACATCTGGCTTATTCATTATAGTACCTACATAATATAAGGATGAAAGCATATCTAAAAGTTACTAAACATACGCCATTTTAGTTGCCAGATTTGGCTAATGACATAATAATTGTATGCGCGTGACTCCGCAAAGAATTTCATTCCTAATGACCATTACCGCATTCGTCAGTTTTTGAAGTTTCAATGATTCTATTTTATTAGGCAGCCTTTTAAGCTTTAATAACGGTTTTTTGTTATACTTCATTACTAATGTAAATATGATCGTTATTATGCACTTCGCTTTCAAAATAATGCATACTTGTTCTAATCTCGTGATATCAACCATGTTTGTCGTGAGATTTGGGTCAGAGATTAGAATGAAAATGCTTACTAGAGAAACGAACTTGGCTGGACAAGTTTACCAATATGATATTTGGTTGACCGACCAAGTAACTTATCATGTTCTACTATAAAATCCCCAGATCGAATAAACAAATCGAATCCAAATTGAAACCGGAGTAAACGTTAAATAAAAATGTTTACTATTTTCAAGTAACGAAACAAGATTGACTAGAACTCTTCAAATGCAAATAAGTTTAACCTTTTTCAATTCAGTAAGCATTAACTCGTAGCACGGACCAACGAGCTCTTATTGAGTTAGTATTTAACCTAAAGATTTATTCAAAACAGTACAGCCCGTTTACAAACGCCGCGTACATACAAATGATGTCGGCCGTATTTTGAACCTTCGATTTCCCCTTCTGTTGGCAACAAATTTTAAGTTTTTCTGGGTGGAATTAGACAGCAATGTTATTTTACGATTTTCTTGGAAACTGGCCATTAGTTCCTGGTTATAACCAATTTTGTCACTAAATTAGATGTGTAGAGGTAGGTACAAGCCAAGGTGTTTTCGACAGACTATGTATTTATCGAGGAATCAGATGTCGGTTCAATTGGAGTTGCAGTCGTCCATAGCCAACAGTAACCGCTTACGTTGTCATAATATGTAAATATATGTATGATTTAAATTTTAAGTAAATAAATAAATAAATAAAGAAAACCGAGGGAAGATAACTTTCGAATGTGTTCTCGCTTTCTAGTAGTCATGAAATAATATGCAAATATTCTTATCTTACCTTTATCACTCAGTAGTTAAGGGAGATCAGTTTAAAACATAGCATACATTTGCGAATATTATGCCAAGTTTCATTTTAATTGTGCAATGTTATAGTATCGCCACTTCTAATTAAATCCCTTCAAATAAAATCCCAACACATATCTTCGTAACTCCAAGGTTACCCTTTCCATGCATCCCTTTTGTGACCGTCATCGATCCAGGTGGACTGAACCCTTCCATCCCTTGGGACGCGCGAGACCTTAACTGGCAAGGGAAGGCCCTTAAGGCTAGGGAAATATAATGTCCAAGGGCTGCTCTTTAACATTCACGAACTATGCATTTTAAACTATCTCGTGAGATAGGCAAATGATATTTGATTTAGGATGTTTTGGCATATATTTCCTCGAGGGACTACAGTATAGTACGTGGCTCTACAAGCAAATAGTCTATAGGGTTTTAGTTGGTAGTAGTTGGTAGCACGCGTAAGATGCCCCTTGAGTTGTAAGAATCTATAGGCTACAGTACGGTAACCATTTAATATCAGACGCGCCAATTGCCATTGACGCGGTAGGAATAAAGTATAATTATCATAGAACGAAACTTTTGTTCAAGACTTTATAAGATTATAAGAAACAGCCACGACTTATGAAATAAATAACATTAACGGAGTTTGAATGCACAAAAACCTCCTCAATATCTAGGTATGTAGTAGGTATCTATCCTTGTCTCGTATCCTTGTGCAGACTCTAACAGTTAATGCTTAATTGTTCCATTTGTTCCCCAGCCTCGTTACTACTGCTGATAGATAACAAACATTGCGATCCCAGTTAACTTAAACGACACATCATCAATTCGCAGTGCAGTAGTCGTCTACTAAATGTTTTAACTTTTCAAACTGAACTATTTTATTTATACCCATTCGTTATCGCCCTCACCGATGGCTCCGAGAATGGCTCTATTAACATATGAATACAAGATATTAGGGTACAAAAAATCGACATTAGTCACACTGGTATCTTTATGAATGCCGCTGCCACGGTCGCTTTGCTTCCACCGGACCGGCGTTTCAAAATGGCCGTTTAGTATTCAAAGAGCACATGCTTCATAATTCCGCTGCTGCTTAATACAGGCTCACACTCGACCACCGCAGTTCAAAACCATATAGTAGACCCCCCTTGCGTCTCTTTTCATTTCTAAACGTGGGACTGCCGAGGGAATCCACGCGGCTAACGACGGCTCTAGATAAAATGGGCGTTTTATCTCATACTTGCCCTCATCTCTTTGTTTCACAAAAACGTGATATAAAAGATTAACTTATTAGTATTCAGGAGACAGACGCAGATCGGTCGGTACTTGCGTGAGAAACGCATGAAATCTACTGAAACTTGGATAGTAAACTTTTGTAAAGGATTGTCGGTACTCTGCATCGTTTATCAAAACGGTATAGGGATAAAGACTGTCTTTGAGATAAACCCGTAAATTCCGACACAAGCAAATCCAAATATTATCATGGATCTGGCCTAGAATTCTTATCGTTCCATCGCCAAAAATATTCCACGATGAACTGAAATCTGGCTTTGGATGTCATCCACATAAATACGGTCTAGTAAAATTTTAAATGAAAAACGAAATGGCTTTACAAAACCCCGCAAATACCAGGTTTTATTGCATTGCTTATTACTCCCCGGGCGAGGGTAGAGGTAATGTAATTACTCAAACAAAACAAAGTAAAATTCATTGTAAAGTCAAATCCGGAATTTCTTTTAATTGAATTAGCACTTGGACTCGAAGCGAGGAACAGTGTAACAAAGTTCACTGATGAACGTCTTTCCCAGGAAACTATTCGACGAATAAAGAAACTTTCTCCCATAAATAAAGCGTTAACTGAATCGCGATCTAATGAAAGAAATAAAGTAGCTTAATTGCTTCTTAAGAGTGAATATGCCTAAAACGTCTGCCATTAGCCTTTTCAGGAGAGCTTGTTATTTCTTGCGGCAATACTCGTAAAATACCCTATTGACCATAAAACGCGTTTAGCGTCCGTAAATGCAAGTTTCCAACAATTATTTGGTCAATTAGAATGAACTTAGAAATTAATCTAAGTTTAGTTTCAAAGGGAGACTTTAAACAGTTTGCAATAGGCTCTTTGTGCTAGCTTCGGTTGGACGTGAATATTGATATAGTATTGAATACGTTATAAATTATAATTTGAAATTCCTTCTCAAAGCAAATTTAATCTTGGTTATTAATTACTTCAACTGTCTGTGTATATCGTTTTCTATTGTTCCTATTTTATAGCAAAACAGATGTTTTGTCGATAAGTGTTTTCACAGAAAACCCTTGTTACATTTAGTAAACAATACACTTCAAAACTTATCCTTCAGGTTTTGATATCGTCTATATCTATAGCACAAATTTTAACTGTAGCTCTATTCACGTTTGAAGATTTTCCATCCAAGGTTTTAAATTTTACAGAAAATTTTAATACACCAGCGGCAAAGGTGTTGCTAGCAGATATGTCCAAAACGGGTTCGTAACGTGAACAATTTCAGTGTTTGATCGCCAGGAGCATGGCATCCACTTCCTTTCTGAACCTCATGTCTTACTTTATAATTAATTTGAAATCTCGACTCTTTTGTGTGGAAATAAGGTAGGTTTTGTAGTAATCCGGAAGAAAGATAAGAGTTTGCAGCAATAAGTTGCGGATAGACGGGTCCATCACGACACGGCGTGGGCTCTAAATATGCCGCACCTAATGGCTGCACCATAAATGACGGTTTTAGTCAAAATGTTAGTATCGTATAGCGTGATGGAGAAATCTATTTGAATGCAACTTAGTTACTGTTACTGTTATGGGTATACTGAAGATGGTTCAAAGTCACGTGAGTTAAGGTACTCGAGTTCTTTATTCATCAGCTTTTACTTACTATATTCAGCTAGTTAAATAAAATTGAGCACAAAATTATTCAGATATAATTCTGTGCTCAATTTTATTATAGACAGGCTCATCTATCAACTCACAAAAATGTGGTCCGCGGAATTAGTTCACGGAGACGGTCATATTTGTAAAACAATTAATACTTTTTAAGAAAACATTAAAAAAATTACAAGGGTTACTAAACTTCTATTCTGCTGGCCCCTCAGACTTTGAAGAGAAAAAGTAAGGAAGTACTCTTAGGAAATTTTAACATTTATGGTGGCATTCGGCTTCGTCATTGCAAAGTACGAGTATATGTAATAATCATATTGTTAATTCTTCTTTACTTCAACGATCTCCACGTGACGATTTTCCCGCATAATATCATGTTCCACTAGTCCCTCGACTATGTAGAAATTACGAACTAGAGTTCACAAGTAGTTCGCGATTACCACGTAACGCTATAAACAATGACAACTTCTAAATAATTAACTTGCTATATATAAACTCTTGTACCGCAAGCATCATTATGAAAGGCTTTCGAGGAAACTGGTTTGGAAAGGTAGTAATTATCACGAGCGCCTATTTTACTCAGAACCCTGATAGTTCTAAGGACTACCCCGTCTTCTCACTTTTAATTAAAGAGCAAGGGGCCAAGGAAGCTCTATGTAAACTGGAGATGAAAGATCATTATCAGCACTAAGGCCTTTGATTGAAACATGATACGATTCTGCTTGTAGTATAAATTTAAGCGACTTTATGTTAAAGTGTTTTATGAATAGTTATGGATCTCAACGGATTTTTACATTTTTGTGACATAGTTGTAAATCTCGTCTGATTTTTATTAGGATTTAAAACTGGTTTGTTACATTGTGATTTTTTCGGATAAGTATGCGCTTTTCAAAGGTATTACCTACGATTTTTTTTTTATTGTAATGGTTAAGATTTGCACGATAACTTTAAATAAAATGTCTAAATAAGAAAGAAGCCTATGCGTAATACATATAATCTATATCGAAACACATAAAATTATCCCTTCGCATAAAAAATTCCGCACGCGTAAAAAGTATTTCCTTACACCAAATCATTATCCAAAATTTCACGAGGCAAGTTCGATTTCATCTGTCTCATTACCATTTATAGTCCAAGGGTTGAAGTAGGTACTTACCTATATATTTTTATTGTTCGTAAAAGATTTGTCACTTGTCACTAGAACCTGATATCTGATGATTAAGACTATATGATTAAGATAATTTTACTATGCTTAATATTTAAGTAAATACTTTTTAATTTTTTTTCCATAATAATCTAGATTAACTAAAGTTAACATATTTATTATTGTATGTAGTATCTGATTGGAAAAACTTAATTAAGAAAAAGAACTAAAGTCTGTTTTTGAACTATGAAGTAGGTATTACACCGTACATTTTCTATGCAAGACACAAATTATTCTACGAGTAGACCCTTCATAGTGAAACAGTGACTTGTTGTTTCTTGTTTTAATATTCATCGGTCGAATTCCAATGCAACTAATTTATTTTTCTAAATTCTTTGACAACCTCAAAAAATTTCAAACACAAACTCTATATCTCGTCACCAGCTCTTAGCGTATTGACGTTACATCCAGAGTTCATAACTTAGGAAGATCCTCACATAGAAGATAAGGATATGTGCAATTTGCGTTATACGGCTTTGAGGGAACTCTAAAGCTGAATGGTTGAAATAGCTTCAACAAAGGTTTATCGATACTCTCGCTTAGAGGATTGTACATTAGGTATCGGGTTCGTGCTTTGGAGGGATGGGAATGCTGACACCGGGAATGAAAATAAATATGAACACTGTTTTTTTTGCTTTCTATTTTAAAAAAGGTCTAAATGGTTCAAATGGGTTTACTAATATTAGCGGGTTTAAATGCATGAGAATATTGAGAACGATTTATCGTATAACATTATTTTGTAAAGTTTGCTAACGCAAAATCTAAACTGACTTTATACAGCGTTAGCATTTTTTACCAGAGATCGTGGCTTGAAAACCTGACTGGTAAAGTTTCTGGGAACTTATCCTCTTCGATAAATGATTATATTTTCAGGAAATCTTTAAATTTCTGCGCAATCCCCTACTAATCGCATTAGGCTCGTGTAGCAATTCTATTTTATAACTATAGAAAGCCCAGCAGTGTGACGTATTATTGACTGATATTATATTGTGTGAAACTGAGACGTCTAAATAATATATGAATAAGAGTGTGCTACATCCCTAAAAGCTTAGTCTGGCAAAACGCTGAACCATATTACTATACCAAATGTTCTATTACAGTAAGTGATATTTACCAAACCGATTCAATCAAGGCTCAGACTGGTCCCTAACAAAAGCTTTGTAAGCTAGAAAAGAAAAATAGTTCAATATTCTCACTTATTTAGAAACAGTCTGCTTGACTTTATGAATTTGGTGGATAAATAAAATAAGAACATCAAATTTATACTGATACTTTGGTACAAGCTTTACTGTATAAAACCAATATTTTATCTGTCACTTACTTAGAAAATATAGATATTAGCTACTTTGTTCAATCTCTTTAGGTGACCTATATTTTTCGTAGAAAAAGTTACTTCCTTTAAATGGTAAATTTTTTTAAAGGTTTATGTGCGGTGGGATGGACATTTTTAGCAAGTAGCAACTTTATTCATGACTTTAGCAATTTGAAACAGTTTCTTTTGCTCTGGAACGCCGTGAGATCTTTACTTTTAAAACGTTTTATGTGTATTATTAAATTATTAAGCACTCGTACTCGTTGTAAGATCATTAAAACTTAACCGTCCATTAGTAAATATTAGGTCCTTACCTATGAAATTGGCGTTTTTGTTCATAGATATAAGTCTGATCCTAGTTTTTTTTTTTTACAAAAGTACATACACAATTACAATAAAACTACAGTGCACTCAATAAACAACGATTTTACATACAATTAATTGTTATTTTTTATTGTTAAGTGTTCAGAATTAAGCCTTGAAAATAGGTCTTTTCATGTGCTGTCGGTTCGAGTATTAAAATTACTTATATTTTTCTAATGGTACCAATTTTCAAGAAATGGAGATATTGAAAACATACCTTAAAGGTGTCAAAAATTACTGGAAAAATTTTGTTTGGTTTGAATTAGCCATCAAAAAAATATCCGCAAAATTAATTGTATGGAAATTCGTGTTTCGTTGAAATTCTCCGAACAAAACGCCAATTTCATAGGTAATGACCTAATATATGTGTGTATATAATCGGTGAAGGAAAACATCGTGGGGATCCAGATTCATACCAAAAGGTTTCGTGCGCTGGTTTGGCAGATCAGATAGTAGTTGATTTTGTTAAGAGCAACGCCTGCGTTATTTTATGATCCCAGGTTTATTAAAGATGCTACTGGAAAAGTACTATCATGCTGCTACTTGGCCATCATTGTGAACTAAAACTTTCAAATACTTTATTGATAGCGCATTTTTACTGTCCAAGATACAGAAAATTCTAGATCAGACCGTTATCTCTGAAGTTACTTATGTCGTACTCCGGTTGAAGCTGAGTACTGAATTCATTGTGGATTCCGTGGGATACGTTCGAAATCCTTCGGTCGTAAAGACCGTGCCTGGACAGATCGAGCTCTCGACGATACCATAAAACAAGCCGACGTAATCGCCTCATCGTCCAGCTGGCTGATAAATTCAGCCTATAGGATACACTGGAAAGGCTATTAATTTATTAGGCACGATAACGTAACAATTAACGTTGGGGTTTACGTGGGCGATAAGTTATTGGAGGGCCCGAATAATGTAATGCATGGACACGTATTACATAGTAACTTCACCTAAATCTGCTTGTCCTTGTCTTGTATAATGGCTGATTTTAAAATGTTTTATGCTCAATAGGAAACCTTGACATCCAAAAGGCAGACTAAATGTCGTTGGGTCTCCCACAATAAATTACTTTTCCTGTTTAAATAAGTACTTATAGTCCTTAGGCTAAACTTACCAACTGAATCCTTTCATAGAATCCATCTGAAACAGCTGCAAAAATCATTCGTGAAAAAATAAAAAGCAAAACAACCAAACATTAAGTACTTTTCAATCTACTTAATCAAAATGCAATCCGCTTACCGATATTTGCATTGGTTTACCGACTGCGTACGTTTTTATTTTCCTTTAATATAATGGGCATAATATTTACTTAATATCTCGAATATTATTCTTAATTTTCAATATTCCGGTTCATCAGTGCAGTGGTTTTATGCAGATTTCTAGAGTAATCATAATGGCTTGCACATTTCATTTTCTTCTTTCGCGGCTGCGGTTTTTTCAATATCGTTAGGTTTTCCGTATTTACTTTGGACTTAGTGAGTTCAAATTGCAATTCTTTGTTCGGTTTATTTTGTCAGTGCTGTTAAAAAAAATGTTTTAACCACATTTCTTTTGAAATGTATTATTTTACATTTTATACATCTTTAGATGTACCTTTTTCTGAAGCTGCAAATAATAACGAACATGCAGTTAAAAAAAAACCTATAAATACTGGTTCATATAGTCAAATACTCAAAATCGAAAATAAATATTCACACTAAATATTGAACTCAAATTTGACTATCGGTCCACCAGCGAATCGATAGTCGGATAGTATCATACTAAAAACATAGCTTAAGGTAAACCAGCTTGATCACTCCATTTAAAATAGATCTTCATTCTATGGAGATGTAAGAAAAATCAAATATTAAATATAATATTAAACACCAACAAATATCGTCTGGGCAGCTTCAACAAAGACTAAGGAGTTTCAACTAAAAGTAGGTACTATATCTTCTACTAAAAGTACTATGTACTTATATCTTTTCTTCTTTCCTGTTGTTATTATCAATTACTTCTTATATTATAGGATTATTTACTTCTTTATATTATCCTCTAGTTTTAAACACAACTCAGTTGATGTACCTGGGTATTGGTATGAATAGTTCACTAGAAGGTTAGGTTAATTGTGCTTGCACGTTTTTCCCGTATTTTTAGTTTCTATTCTCTATCGCTATTGAGACGTACAATCAAACCCGAATCCACTCGTCTGGAACTAATTTATTTAATAGCTTACTGGCTAATTCACCTACTATTACTTTAGTTTTGAACGATAGCTTTAATTAAGATATCTCAAAAGTTATGGAATGAACCGTATATACGACTTTCAAACTGCATTTTTAATAATGACAGAGAGTAAACTCTAGATACATCAAAAATTTCCATATTGCGGCAAATAGAGGACACTTTAATAGTCGTCTTTCACAAATTTCACAATGGCACTTGAAAGCGCCATAAAACAACTAAAGAGGTGTTCGAGTGCCGTATTGCCTATTGTCAAACAAAAGCTCTAACTGTCTAGTTTTACAAATGCTTTGTTCGAGTAATAACGTCACGGGGTCCTTTTATTATTGTTCTTTAGAACGACGGGATATATTTTTTTTGTTAATAATTTAAATGTAGGTACATATTTTTTTTTTTTTTTTACTAGCCCATGTGTGTGTCCCACTGCTGGGCAAAGGCCTCCCCTCTCCCTTTCCAGTCCTCCCTGTGCTGAGCAAGATCCCGCCAATCCCATACATACATACATACATAGGTACATATTAATATTTATAAAAAATAAAAACCTGGCAAGTGCGAGTCGGACTCGCACACGAAGGGTTCCGTACCATTATCTATAAAAACGGTCACCCATCCAAGTACTGACCCCGCCCGACGTTGCTTAACTTCGGTCAAAAATCACGTTTGTTGTATGGGAGCCCCACTTAAATCTATATTTTATTCTGTTTTTAGTATTTGTTGTTATAGCGGCAACAGAAATACATCATCTGTGAAAATTTCAGCTGTCTAGTCATCACAGATCACGAGATACAGCCTGGTGACAGACAGACGGACGGACGGACGGACGGACGGACAGCGGAGTCTTAGTAATAGGGTCCCGTTTTACCCTTTGGGTACGGAACCCTAAAAACGAGACACCTAGACAAAGTTAAAGACGATGGAGAATATAATCAAGATAAAAGAAATTCTAGATTCAGCAAAGTCTATAAGTTGAAAATAATTCAACTCCTTGCATTAATAATACTAGTGTAGAAAATAGATATCACTGCACCTTATAAAACAAAGTCCCCGCCGCTTCTGTCTGTTTGTATGTATGTATGTTCCCGATAAACTCAAAAACCATTAACGAATTTTCATGCGGTTTTCACCTATCACGTTCATAATAATATAATATGTATTTTTTCATGTTTATTAGTCTTTTATATTAAGGAAACAAGACAGCCAATTCGAAGAAGCCCCAAAAAGCGTAACGAATTTTAGAGCACTACAGTAATTTATTGCGGAAAGAGCTCCTGTTGCTTCTTATTCAATTTTTGACCGCCAGCAGAAAGTAAAACATCAAAGTAATTTTAACCTTACTATAATACAAATAAGATAGTTATTGTAATAAAAGAATGGTCGGATATTAACGACAACACAGGCTTAAAAGGTGTATGTAGTTCCTTGCCTATTGACTGCTTCCCTACTAACGAGGACGTGTTAATAGACACTTCCTTTGCCTTTATGTAAAACCAAGGGATTGTAATTACGTTTTTTATTTGAATGCCTTCCTTCAATTAAGGTGTCAATGGGTTTTGGTGTTTAGAGGTCTACAAAGTTATACATATGTGGGTACTTAAGTTGATTACTGTCCTATTTGATTCAATGGTTTTCAACGAATTAAAGGAAACGAACGAATAAATTAAGTTACAAAATAAAGTAACGAACATTTTATAAATAAGAAATATAGATATAACTTAGAATTTATCATTATACACTTGCATGCATAAAGAACACATTTATTTATTTAATCTTTATTGCACATAAGAAAACACACTGTACAAAAGGCGAACTTAATGCCATAACATAAGGATTATACATTTTTGATATAACATGTGAATTGACAAATATAAATCCGTTGTTTGAAAGTGCTTTCCGAAAACGTAACATTTAATCCACAAAGAATTTTCAATAGGAATATATTAGTACTTTCCATTCAAATAAGTACTCGGTCTTTTAAGATGTAGGTACTAATTAAAACTTGCTTCGAAGATCGTTCGACCAATTCCATGCTTCAGATTATAGCAGGATGTCTACAGCCTCCTTTCATCTTAATACGAAGATGGACGACAAATTTTCCAACTCCGGGCAAGTTTCAAACGACGTTACAAGTTCCCTCTTGATGTTTAATAAATCAGAGGTTCCACCACAAAGTTCGAATGCGAAAAACGATCGAAAAACGTTGGCCCATACGAAATTTGACAGTTGCTAGACGGAAATCATGACACTTTGTTTTTGAACTTTGGAAGTGCCAGGTAAAAAATACTCTTTATTCTGTCAAATTTGATGCCTTCGATATTTTTCATAAAAACTTTCTGACTTTGATAGATTTCTGGAAAATGTCGTTGTTGATTGATTGATTAACCGATATTCCGGTGTTCCATAAAGAGCTGTTAATCGAGTATTTTCACAAAGTTAACTCTTTTCGTATAAAAAAATATTAGGTCCAAATACATTTTATCGTATTCAATAACAACAGTACTATTTGTTCTTTGTGTATTCACTATTACGAAAAATGTAATCATTTTGTATTTAGGTACACCTTTCACATAAATTTTCATCCAAATCGGAAAATTTTAGTCATAATTTCCGTAGGTCCCCGACAAGTTTGATTTGCGGCCGAAAATGTTTAATATAAGGAGATTGACATCGGTCTTTGCGACGTACCTGCGGAGACAGGACATCGAAAGTTTTTTAATAAAAAAATACACTGAGCTGAGACCAGCCGCTACTATATTTTATGATCTCCTTGATTATTTTAGGCGCCAATCACTGTAACAGTTTGGACAGTTTCAGAAATCTTAGGATGACTAAGCTGTTATGATAAAAATTTGGAGCATTGAAATACATCGTGTTTGAATGAATATAAATATTTTCTTTTCATTTTTGTGTTTTAGAAATTGTTGATTTTAGTTATTAAATAAACATAAAAAGGAAGTCTTAATAAAAATTATGGAACAATCTAGTCTGACATTTATTTTTAGAAAGGTACAAAGTAATTTACACATTTTTTTTTTCTAAAATTGTGTAAGAAGTTTTAACCGAATTTTATTAATCTTGTAAACAGCGTACTCCAACCCAATAAGATGGTCGCATACGTGTGACGGTATATACTATAAATTAAGGTACAGTTTCTGTCTTAATGTTGCATTAATTTGATCATTTCAGGAACAAAAATAAATATGACTTGCATACAAAACACTGATGCGAGTCGCTTGTAGCGGGAATCGTACCAGCCAAGTTAATAGCTCAACAATCAAACGCAAACACAGTACCAACGGTCATCACAAACTAAATTGCTTTTCTGCAAACAGCTATTAAAACATAAATAATCATACTTTTGAACAGTTTATAGTGTACAAAACAGCGTTTAATTTGGTGAATTTTAATAGGTAATTTATTTATTGCCATAATTGGTTCCATTTGTGTCAGATTTTCCCTTTAAAGTTGTTTATGACGGCTATAATTTAATCAGGATTGAAATATAATGCCGGGAACGGGATGGCAGCAGACCATAACGTTGCTTACGACAAAATTTGTTCAATATTTGTACTATAAATCATGGCCGTGATCTGGTTTGGAATAGGAGGCGCAGGACTCTACTAAGAAAAATACTTTAGTGGTTATATCTTTTGATTCAATAAAAAAAGATACAGTTTTCGTTTCCGTTAAATCACTTCGAATAGATTAAATTATATCAACCGTCTTTGGCTGTATTTTGACATTTAGTAGTTATTGACGTATTTTTTTAAAACATCATGTATCATAATAGACAATAGTGGGTCTACTAATATTTATTCCGATTTCTTATGTATAAATCATTTTTATCATATTTGACATTTGTTGAACACTCCGCCGCTCCATAACTCAGTAATCCCGTTACATCAAAGGCTCAAAATTAGACTGTTTACAAAACGTCCGGATCTGATAAAATAAATGTTTGGTACTGTACGTAAACAGCGCGGAATGTATGCAATATTTTATGACGGGATACGAGTATTGACGAGATATGGCTTGCGTTATAACGGATGGCGAACATAATTTCGGATAGATATTAGTAATGTTAGGTCAGTAACTTAGATATTTATAATTTATTATACAGGAAAGTAAACATTGCAGATGTTTCGAGATTAGACTAACAATAAAACTCAACTTAATTTTTAATGTTAGTTTTTATTAGTTGATATATGAGATTGCTGAAGGTAACGATATATCAAGATCGTTGGGAGTAAATTACCAGAGCTGCAAAACCAAAACGTCCAGATCCACAAAGGGGGTATTGACAAAGAAGAAAATAACCTAATAGTTGATAACATTATTTACAAAAGATTTCTAAGAAAAACAAAAGAGTGAGACTTATCTTAAAAGTCACATTTAACGATTTTTAACATGGGATCAATCATGAAAACATACCTAATCAGAACTTGAATGTGACTATTCCAACTCTTCATTCGGAAACACTGAACCATTCTCCTTTTCTTAGCCATTTGAATGCTTCGCCCGCATAAACAAACCCTCTCTTAACAGTTCAAATCCCTCGACCACATATTGTACCACAATCGCCACATTACCGTCAATGTCAGTGCCGCGATCATGCACTGGATCAGCACTAATGAGGAGACTGCATTACCCTTGCAATCGCTGCATAAGGCCGTTGTTGCACTATCCAGCGTCGCCGTTAAGAATCGAGATCTGGCAGAGTATTTACATTGGTTCGAACGCGAACGGTGTAATTCTTGTTGAACTATTGCAAAGTGACCTCTCAATCTGTAACAACCATGAGGATAGGAAGGAGGACTTATACTGGTTTTCCTGAGTGATCAACCCACCCGTACTCGGCAAGTGATTTCATGACACTTCTGTATTGGGGACGCGCTGAGAATTATGGATGCGATATCGTGCCCGATATCGTCTTCGACAGTCAAGTCATTGAGACATGCTTTAAGTTATACGCAAAAGGGTGGTAAGGATTTATATCATTTACAAAATATGATAGTTACCTTATAAGTCATCAAAGTCCGATGTTTGTTCGATATCGTTAAATAGATATAACACTTTAAACTCTCACGTTTTGCACATATATTATTTAATTACTCAAACCGTCTCAAAGAGTCTGTCCGTGATCACACCTGGTGCAACTCAGCTGAAACGTCGGAATTTAAGGTAAAAATAATGAAAGTATATCGCGGTAGACCCGTTTGTGTAATTAAATATGCGCTAAATAGATTTTGACTATTGAGCTTAAATCTTATGGTATTAAACAAATCAAATAAAAACAGCAAAAAAGAATAAGTACAATTAAACAACAATAATGGGTTCGGTTGACTATCTTTTTAACTCCGGCCTAATTAAGATAGTCAAACAGGACAGTGTAATGCACTCTATCTATTCACCCGATGGTGCATGTCGCCCTTTATCTGAGCAGCCAGCATCAACCTCTTGCTGCTCCCGGTACTGTTAGATTAGATCCGGTTAATTAAATGCTGTGTGTGTTTGTGCAGATTGTGTATGTGAACAGCATTGTGTGGATAGACGACATTAAAATCGTAGTGGATGTTTAGGCATCACATTAATTATAAATCGTTTACATTAAATACTGTACCTTAATCTCAATAAGTCGCTTGGTTGTATTTGTGCATTTTGTGCTAACATAATGCTGTATGTCTTTGAACTATTAAAATAAATACTGATGTGTTTCACATTTGGAAAATATACAAGTTGTATAA
The DNA here is from genome assembly GCF_910591565.1 of Cydia splendana. NCBI lineage: Eukaryota > Metazoa > Arthropoda > Insecta > Lepidoptera > Tortricidae > Cydia > Cydia splendana. The sequence continues at coordinate 11,121,738 of NC_085977.1, forward strand.
TACAATCAACTTGAATAATGGACTTGCAGTTTATTTAAAATCATGGATTATCCAACTAAGTGAGGTGCAGGGGGGCAATTTAGACCGCAGGGAAATTTCAACTAATCGAAATATCTTCCATGTTTTACATTATTATCTAGAGTGCGAGAAACACATAGCGAAATGGCTCCCATGCACTGCACCTAAACTCAGTCAGTTCAACTTCAAAAGTGTTATCTCTCTGCGGAACAACAAATCGCTCAACTTTCCCCTAGGTAAGATTTTCACCAAGATCTACTTCCTGGCCATTACGTTAAAATGTATTCGCAAGATTTATATGGAGTCAAGTCGTGCCTGGTTTGCCAGTTAAAATAAATATAAAGACACCTCATAGCTGTAATAAAACAAAGACTCATCTCGTATCAGTATCATAGTCAGATATGACTTTGTTTTACTAAAGTCACGTCTTGAATAATATTAAGTTACTTATTTCGTTAGATGGAGATAATAGGTTACTGAGAACTTGAATCTGATTTTGAAGTCGTAAATAATTGCAGGCATTCCCTTATAGCGTGAGCTGTTATCATGATGCGTTTAATGCATTTGAATAATGTCTTTCTGATTTGTAATTGATTAAATAGAGAAGTTTGCGATCATCATTACTGTATTTATTTATGTTTGTAAGTGTTGCTTGCAGCAATGACATAGTCTTTTCTTCAAATTTTATCATTATCTTATCAACTTTGGAATAACAAATATAAGCAATTCAACGGTCTTTTAAACTACATAAGGACCTATTTGAGAAATGTTAAAAAAATACAGGACCTTCTCGAGATAAAACCTATTTTACTACTCGTACCAGGTTCCTGGACTACAATTTCAAAACGTAAAATTAAATCTAAGTGATACATTTTTTAAATTCCAGCTCAAAGAAAGCCCAAATGATACAACAAATTTCTTTAATAAAAACAGCAAAAATCCGAAGGACATTTTATATTATTTACAAAGTCATAAACATAAACCCGTAAGTAGTCACCACAGAAATTCCCTCATAATAGAACTTGCTCCGAAACTCCCTCAGAAGCCTCCGCAAGCCTCTTTTATTTATTTTACATTTTTCGACCAAACTCTAATGATCTTTAATGAAAAGAAGCCGATACGGGCCACAGTTTTTTTCGCTTTGGCCCCAGTACTTTGAAAAGATGTTTCTTTTCAACTTGGCTTATTATTTATAGTTGAGTGATCATAAATATTTTAGTATCTTGATTTTTACTATAAGATATTTGGTTCAAACTAATTTGTCGTCATCTCTAACTACTACTTCATGTCCTCAATCTCTAACCTGCAAATTTTCTTTTATATACATCTAGACTGTTTTATACCTAATGAATACAGATAAATTGGAGGCTAAATGGTAATAAAAAGGATATTAACGGGGAAGGAAGGGGCCTAGTTTAACGACTTCTATGCGCGAACACGTGGGAAGAGGTAGTAGCAGATAATTGACGACATTCCTAAAAATCTATTGGAGAAACCAATAAAATTGGCCAATAAATTTTTGACATAACCTATAACGTACTTACAATTAACAAATCGACAGTTACTTTTAACGCACATAATGCTAACGATGTAGTAAAAATAAAAGAAGCACGGAATAACGTGAAAGTGACTACGTGATAGAATAGGTACATCCATCATAGAACGTCGGTACAGGCATGTTAACCAAGCACTACATTTGTTACGAATAGTTCGTTGAAATACCGGCCATGATGTATAATGGTCCAAATTTTTAAGGTGCCAATGTTTTTGTAATGATACGGTATTTTAATGATGCGTCATACTTTAGACTTTTTTTCTTACGAGAAGGAAACTTTTCACTTATAATTACATGGTTGTAGACTTAAATACTATATCATATTTATGTCCAGATTTCTAAGATACCTGTTATACCTGTATTTATTGTAAAAAATGCATAGATATTGTAATGATAAGTATGTAATTTTTTCCTAGGCATTGTATTTATATGGCAAAGGTTGTGTGTCATCGGTAGATAACTGTTTAACTATAGATATGACATGAATGGTTTATCGGTCAACTGCCTGCTTTTTAAAGGTAAAGTCACCCTGCCTGTGATGATTCAGACATTTCTGTGAAATTCATAAAGAACATGTAAACATAACATAACATAACAACTTAACATTAAACTTGCAAAGCATAGGTTTGCTTTGCTTTGCAAGTTTAATGTTAACGCTCAGATTGCAATGTTCATAACAATGGTATATGAGAGAATTATCCTAAAATACACTTGTTAAATTAAAGTCAAACACGACATGTCATACTAATGATACCAACATAATTATCCTGTGGACTCAGCAAATACAAAAGGAGTCGTAACAACGCGTCAACTCCAATTCAAAGCGAAGTTCTACGGAGCGTGCATTACAGAAATTAGACACAGACTCAACATAAACATTATGTACGTTAATTAGGGAATTTGTTTATTTTATGTTTAATCCTGTATTGAGATTCGAGCTTTTGTCTTCATGGAAATTTCTTGATCACAAACTTGATAGTTAAACGACTCGTTTTTGACTAATCTAAGTAAGTACCTATTGACATGATTCTTGTGATGTAACAGATTAGAGATTTTAGCTGGAAGAGTTCCCTTATATTGGAGAAACCAATAAAATAATATAAGGATAAGTTTGAATTCTACTGTTATTATTTTATAAACCTTTGTTTAGGTATAACAATAAAGTGATCACTACTACTACTAGGTACATAATCTTGGACGGAAATTAAAGTCATACACAACTACAGGATTATTGTAAACCGGCACAATCCGCACAATTTAACGGCTGACTGAATGAATAGTGTATGTACCTAGTTGCCCAAATCGTTAAAAACCTGCAAAAGTTAATCATAAACAAAACCTATAATTAGGATAGGTAATGAGCTTACTTGTTTATCTTCAATCCTGTATTGGGCCAAATTTCGTCGTGGAGATCTTGATAGTATAATCTGCGAATTGAGAAATTGAATTGTTTTACCGGTTTATTGATCAGCTATGTGAGCGTTAATGGGATCTGTTGATTGTTTCCTATATATTTGATTATCATATTTATCATTGTTACAGTAACCATCATTGACAAAATAATTTGCGATGCTTTTCAAAACGGTTCTGGGTTAATCCAGAAACATTGAAGTTTCGTGAGATATGATAGGTACATTAGGTACTAATTAGCGTTAAAATGTTTACAAGACGCAAGTAAGGACCAATAAAACTACCTATGATAATAAAAATTGCTTTCTCGAAGATAACATAAGTCCACCTATAGAAGTTATTAACGTTCTTAAAGTTAGTACCGTGTTTAACGTTCACTCATGTATTTTTATAAGTGGTACCTATAACTGACTAATATTATAACGTTGTGAAATCCCCTCTCAATGCAAGTAATGATCCGTACTACACGCGCATCGTTAGGACCTATACAAAAGCTACACCATTAATTGATTTTCAAAAGATAACTGTTGTCCAACCCACGGAAATAATTCTATTAACTTGCACAAATACAAGTAATTACTAATAAAAAAGGTAAGCTTCAATCACAAACAATACTCTATTGTTATAATGAATTGTTTTGTTATGTGTTCATCTCAAAAATGCTCTTTCATTGTCATTATTTATTCCACCCACGTGCTTATTCTTGAATAATGCTTAAATTAATATAAATCCATCACTTCATTATGAGTTTTATGATACAGCGCTTTCTGATTTATTTTTCACATTCGGAACGAAAGTTCAAAGAAGATACCAATATCATTTATTTATTTTATTGTTATTTTATCGCCTGGTGCAAAATGTATCATCAGATTTCCCAGTAAGATCGAGTTACTAAATAACCGTTAATGCTTAAACATCATAACATTTTCTCCTGTAACCAAATCATTTCATGTTTCCGCTGAACGTCGCTTCCATTAAATCGTTGTCAGCCGTCAACATTGTCGGCGTCGCACTAATATCATCTGGCATGTGTTTACTTTCTACAATCAAACAGATCACATTAACCACATCCGTTATATCTCGAATTGTAAAACTGACCATCAAACCGGGAGCAGCACTGAACGGCAAACTTTCGTCCGACTCTGAAACACAGTTCACAGCACAGTCACAAATCCTTCCGTCGCTTTATAGGCCGCACTATCTCGGGGCAAACATCCCTACACAAACACACCGAGCCGGTACGATGTTTCGAGCGCGAACGAGCCGTCGGCAGCGACACGCATCCCCCGACGTCCGGAGAACGACTGACTGGCGGAATTATGTTTAGCTGCGGGGCACACCGGCTATTGCATCCGAGCATAAACGAAAACGGCCGAATGGGATTTTGAGGTGTGAACGAGACGGGTCACACTTTCTCAGCGAACGAGCGAGAGAGAAATGCAGGTAGGGTGGGAGACGGCTGCACCAGGGTTTCATCTATGCAGGTTGGGAGATTGGGATTGCATGCGTTTATGAGCGGAGGTGCCTGTGATGTGACAACCCTGCGGAATTCGTGGCTCTTGAGTCAATGAGGGCAACAATAAAATTGATCACAATTCGGGTCAATCAAACCATTAAGTCATTAGGGTTAATAGATAACGATAAAACAAATATGACTGTAGTTTTGTTGATTGGGGAAGTGCTGCTGCGTTATTGTTCCCGAGGGATTCGACCGTTTTGTATCTGTTGTTATACTTAATTGTACACATCGTAAAGTGCCACAAGGGAACGCGTAAATTCGCTTTTTTAAACTTATTGGTTCTTTTGGTTTTGTCTATTTAGCAAGAACACATAGGTACAAAGGAAAAATTTTGTTTCTGAATTTCATCCAACTTCCGAAAACAAATACTTACTGTAATACCTCCCAACTATAACTAGTCCAATAGCTCCCAACTCTGGCCCAACACTAAGGGCCCGATTCGGATTTTGAAATAGACATCTTTTAGACATCACCAAGATACGATAACGATATGTTTAAGATCTAACCTGTCAAATTTGACATTTGCGCGATTCTGGAGATACTGTTGAACGATTTCCACAGAATATGACTTAGAGATCCAATTCACATCTAATAGATATCTTACTCTATCTAACGTAAAAGTGACATTGGTTGCCCGAATTGCGCTGCAAAAGAGAACTACATAATTGATATCTAAACTATAACGTATCTAGAATGGATCTAGTACGTGTCGTCGCTTGTGAATATCTTGAAGGTCGAATACGGCAGTAACTTGAATATCTTTGTTCCGGTGTGAATATTACTTATTTGAATGCCTGTGGCAAAATATTTTCATAAAAGGAAGAAAAAACTCAGGCATGACCAAAACGAAGATTGGTATTGATACTAGACTTAATTACCCGTCGATCTTGTGGACCATAATTTTATTGTAGTACTTACCTACAACCTACTATACAGGATTGCCAAAAAATAAGTGCATTCCCGTTGCCAGGGAGGTTTTGGGATTATACTGAGCAACTTTTACTATGGGACCAACCCCGGAATCGCGAAAAAAATTAGGCTGTTTCATATATTTTGGCTGGTCCATTTTCAATGGGAGGGTTAATTTTTTTCGCGATTTCGGGGTTGGCCCAATAGTAAAAGTTGCTCAGTATAATCCCAAAAGCTCCCTGGCAACGGGAATGCACTTATTTTTTGGCCACCGTGTAGATATAATATAGTTGGATAACTAGTACCTATTGACATTGTTTTTACATTTTATATTATTTGACATTGTTAAAAAATTTAGTTAATTAATTGATTGCTTATAATAGTTATAATGGTTTTTAAATTGTGTATTTATTGCTTGACATTTGTATAATTATAATCAATTCTTATTTTCCTACTTGACGATCATAATATAAATTCGTATAGATTAGTGTAAAATAATTTATATTGTAATTTCATATTATGAAATAAATAAATCTAAATCTAAATCTAAATCTATAATACAGTGGATAGTATTATTTTTCATTTCATTTCATTTTCATTATAGGTACTATATAGTTGGATAGCAGTTTGGATAGTTTTGTACTATAGTTGGATGGTTTTACGGTACTTATTTTTGTTTGCTGCATAGTAGAGTTCAATAATAGCCGCTTGAATTTAAACCCATTCCGAATCTCATAACAAACTTGTTTTTTCAAAACAGCAAACTTCTAATGATAATACAAAAGCGTCTTTCATAGTTTAAGCTAATATAAACGGACACAAGAGCGATATAAAGCCCTCAGGTATGTTGATGTCTTTGCCATAATATCGGATATTTTAAGCTCTCAATAAAAAGTGGGACCAATCAGTTCGTCTAAAGCTGTTTTACTATTGCCTATAATTGTTTGGGTTATTCCGGATAAGGTCTGTTAATTCTACTGATAATGTTATGAAGTTTTGAATGTAGAAGTGTGTATGTATGCATATTTGTACCGTAGCCACGCCAAAATAGTTAAACACAAACAAATGAAATTTGGCATGATTAAAATTTGCATATAGAATATATTCCTTTTGGAAATCACCCCTTTAAATGGGACAAAACGGGAGAAGCGTACGTAAAAATAAAAATATGACAAAGGTATCCCAAGTAGGGAATGCAAATCGGTTATTTTCGGTTATTTTTTGTATGGAAATTATCGGTTATTAACCGAAACCGCGGTTATTTCCATACAAAAAATAACCGATTTGCATTCCCTAATCCCAAGTCAGGTATTTAATATCCTATTGATTTCTATTTTGGGTAAGTAATAGAACGTATACAAACCTATAATATATTGCTCAGAATATATAAATTCAATTAGTATAATTTTGAATGGCATAACGTGCAATAAGTATAACGTGCGATACGTATAACAATTAATTCTATATTTTTATAATGTATAATGAACTTTACATATAATATCGTTTATGATAAGTATAAAAAGTTATAACGTTGAAATAATATAATATACAAAACAAATACCACGCAATAAACCTAATCTTTTATTTTTCTGGGGGGTAACAGTTCTAACCTAACCTAATACTTTTCTGGTAGCAGTTTCTTTCTCAGAGGGGTCACAGTTCTAACCTAACCTAACCTACTTTTCTGGTAGCAGTTTTTTCTGTGGGGGGTCACAGTTCTAACCTAACCTATTTTTATGGTAGTAGTTTCTTTTTCTGTGGGGTAACAGTTCTAACCTAACCTAACCTATTTTTATGGTAGTAGTTTCTTTTTCTGTGGGGTAACAGTTCTAACCTAACCTAACCTACTTTTCCGGTAGCAGTTTCTTTCTCTGAGGGGTCACAGTTCTAACCTAACCTAACCAACTTTTCTGGTAGCAGTTTCTTTCTCTGAGGGGTCACAGTTCGAACGTAACCTAACCTACTTTTCTGGTAGCAGTTTCTTTTTCTGGGGAGTCACAGTTCTAACCTAACCTAACCTACTTTTCTGGTAGCAGTTTTTTTTATGGGGAGTCACAGTTTTAAACTAACCTACATTTCTGACAGTAATTAGTTTCGATGACCTATGAAATACTGAGCTATATAAATAATTTTACTGGTGTTTTGTTCAGATACTTATATGAGATGTTATTCATTAAGTATTTTAATTTATATGCATAATGAATGTTATATTAAATGTAATTAGTTTATTTGTATGTTATACCAAACAGCGGTATGTATATTGTATGTTATATTATTTTTATGTTATACTAATTGAAAATATAGATTTAGTGCATTATACATAAGATTAGTATACGTTTTGAACGTTTGTAAACTGAAATTATACCAAAAGTTCGTATTCATTATGATACGCACCCTTCTATTTTAATACTAGTTACATGATGTAGTAGTATGCAAATTTATTTTCTTAAACGTAAAATGACGAATAATAGGTATCTTCATTTCTCTTAAGGAAGAGTAATCAAGCCAATTAATGGAGACGCCCATCAAGAGTCAATTAGGAGTCATTACTAAGTAACTTGTCGTTAGTTTCTCCATTCATATAATATTTAGAGCAAATAAACAGGTTTTTGTATTAAAATTCCTAACAAATGATTGCATTATTATCTAGACTCTATACCTCTATAGAGAAGTATTCGAACTTTAAGAGTCTGAGTATAATAATTATTTCTGTGATCAAAACTATATTCATATCATGTAACTTTCATCTAAATCGATTCAGCAGTTTATGCTTGAACACTACACCTACACAGTGGGTACACTTTTTGAACACCGTCGAATTACGAGTAATTGAATAATAATTATTAAATTTTTTGTATAATTGTCTAAAATATGTATTTTTTGCCATAAAAACAATTATAATGATTATGTTTTATGCCAGTTAAAATCACACACACCAATTCTACTAGCTATAAAAACGTTTTGCTATTAGGCTATTACCATACCGGTTGCGGTACCGGTTACAATACCGGTATACTCGGACACGCTTAAATATTAAAGGGCCCAGAGCGGACTACGCCATACAGTCGGTATTGTATTCCGATGTAGGGCCCGACGGGACTCTTTGGAGCCGGTCCGATTTAGTGCAGGTGTTGAAATAGGTAATATTCAGTAGGCGAATTTACATAGAGCTACTTACGAAATAACAATGAATTGGCCCTTGATTTTGTTCGCGAACCTTACAAATTTCTAACATACGGTATTTTGAAATCCTAATAGAATCTTCGGTCTTATTTGATAACCAAATTTGGTAACGACTTACCGTCCCAGTATTTGTCAAACATGATACTCGCATATTGGGCATTTTCCCATTAACTAAAGTTTTTAATAGATGAGGATATAAAAATGTCGGTAACTATTTGCGAAGTGTCTATATATCCTTAACAACACTGTTAAGGATATATATAGACGTTCCGAAAATAGTAAGCGAAAAGAATAGGTAGGTAATTAATTTATAATAAGACGGTACATGTATGTTTTTACACAACAATTTTAGTTTCACCATAACCGAAACATTCATTCATATTCATTCTACCAACTCAACCAAGCCACAGCCAAATATGGCAAACCTACGTAGTTGAAGCGGGCAATTCATTTTGGCATTGCCACGAACTTTGCATTTATTTTGCCGCTTTCGAACCTTACTCTGCCAAACATGTAATTTGAACTCCGTTTTAAGAAAATTCCAATATCCATAACTCTAAATATTTCTAAGACAGTTTATGACGTTTCTCAATACATACCTACCTTAATCTTATTTGTAAGAAAAAAGACATGTCAATATGCGAGTTAGACTACTCTTACTACCTTCTTCTTGTAGGAGATTAGAGAACACCCATGCAAATTGTCCGCGTTGCAAGCAATTAAAGAACGTGTCGAGATAAATTTATGGCCCATTTTACCTTGCCGGGCGCTAAAGAGTTTTACGAGGCAGTTTTGTGGGGTGCAAATATATGCGACAGACCATTTGGTTGCTGATGTGTTGTTTAGAAATGCGTGGACAGTAAGCGTTAAGGTTATCGCTGGTTGCTGGCATATCCGAGAGTTTCATATTTTGGAGTATTTTCCTTGTGCATTATACTGTGGAGAGCATATTCTAATTAGGAAATATATTGATTAGGTTTTCCTCCACCGAGAGTTGGCACCACACAAATACTTGGACCCCATGGGCTTCATAAAAAGGACTCCAGTTCATAGTTTCCCTGCGAAATAAAGTAAAACTGAGGAAATTCTTAGATAATCAAGGTCGATATACAAAAGTCAGAGACTTGCCAGAATCAAGTGATATTGGGTAAGTCTATATCTACTTAAAAAAAAAAAACTATCATGAATAAGTTAACTTCATTCGTTTTCGTGTTTGTAATAATCTAATAATTACCTACTCAACCCACAACAATCAAAAGGGTCAGGTCACGCGATTACTCTAGTGCAGCGGTCGGCAACAAGCGGCCCGCGGGCCGCATGCGGCCTGCGAACCTCTCGCTTGCGGCCCGCGAGCCTCCCTGGCCTTTTTGTATGTAATATTGACAAACGACAATGTCTGCTAAAATCACAAATATTACCTAAGTGCGGCCCGCGTCAACTTCGTTAACTAATATGTGGCCCTTGGCTGCTAAAAGGTTGCCGACCGCTGCTCTAGTGTAACCATTAGTGTAACGTGGTTCTTTACAGTTACAGAATCCTACACTCAGCACGGCCCGACACGAACGTGGTTGGTTTTATATTTAATTTCCCAGTAAGTCTGTTTCGGTGTTCATTAAGGGAGATGCTCACGGCGCGAATAACGCGAACGCGTTCAATAACGGTGCCCGTTAAGTTACAAGAGGGCGCGTTAATATAATAAATACCTATATTACTTTTTGCTACTGTAGCAACAGTTGCCCATTGCGATTGTGTAACACTATCGCATTGGGCGACTGTTGTGATAGAGTCAAACCGAGAAAAGTTTGCAGCGATTTATATATCCCACGCAGTGCAAGTGTCATTTTAAACGTCAAACTTCTATGAAATTGGACGTATAAATAACACTTGCACTGCGTGGGCTAACAAAATCGCTGCAGACTTTTCTTGGTCTAACTCTAGCTGTACCGTTATTATCTATAAATAAATATTAAAAACTTCTCACATCACGATGGTGTTTGTTATGTTTACTGCCCCGGTAAGAATCGTAACATAGAGCCTTTATCCTCCTAGCATAGAGCTCTGGATACCTGACCTGACTCGTCATCACCACGGCAACATTATTAGTTGGCTAGTTTGTGCGTCATCCAGGTGACATAGCGTTGTATATGTGCTATATGTGTTGCTTAACTTCAAACTCGGGTTAATACCAAAATCACATAATCTGACAGATGCGTTTACCCGAGTTTGAAGTTAAGCGACTCATATGTGTACCTACATATATATCAAAAGTCGATCGAAGCTTGGCCACTGCCCATTTCATAGGGATTAACATAATATAGGTATATAACGCTGCTTGTTTATACATTGCACCATAAAAATGCATTATAAAGTGGCGATATTGCATACGCATAACATACGAGTACATACATTGTACTAGCTAGTATAACACTATACATATCATACATAAATTATGTTCCTACTACCGATAAAGTCAAACAGGCGGAAGTAGGGTTGTTAGAGTTTATAATAGTTTCATCTCTCTTCTTCTTTTTAGCCCTTTTCAATCTTTGAGATGTAGGTTCTTATTTTGTGCCCTTTGTACCCATTTTGATCCATTATAATAGTTTAACAATGTAAAATTATATTAAATATTGCTGACATACAAATACGTCAAACCTAGATTTTAGTGACCTAAACGCTAACTCGTTGACTTCCAATTTCTCGTTTTGGCGCAACCTTTGGTCAGTTGGCGAGAAATAAGTTTACCAATTGGGTGAGTAAACTGTCTAGTTTTGGGACACCTAATTCGTATGTTACTACTTTAAGGATGACTCACGTTAGACCGGGCCGTGTCCGGGCCGGAGCTTCCGGCGCATCGTTTTCTATGGAAAGCATCACGTGATCGCCTAGCTGTCATGTCATAGAAAAGTAAGCGTTGGAAGCTCAGGCCCGGTCTAACGTGAATCATCCTTTAGGCCCTTCCCTGACCTGTCGGTACAGGCCGCATAGCCAAGATGCCAATCGCTTACGCTCCGTAGCGATCGAAACGCAACTGGCACTGTCGCACTAATATGGAAGAGTGATAGAGAGGCATAAAGCTTTTCGTTGTCGAAGCGATAGCGATTGTAACCTTGGCTAGGCCGGCTGTTTAGTTAGCCTGCGTACTCTAACGAAACTATTATTTCTTTCTGACTGGCCAAGAAGCAGGGCGCATTCCTGATGATGCAAACAGGTAACAGTATAAATGTAAGGCCTTACAGCCAGGAGTGTCGTAAAAATCTAAACATTACCTTGCCCCAGTAATACAGTAGACTGAGCGTTTGGATTCGTATAAGTCACTGAATACTAAGATGCACCAAGCTTTAACAATGTTCTGCTACTTCTGAATTTAAATTTACAAAGTATTGTACTGCTCTGTGAACTACCATCTTGTTACTTTGATAATGAAGCCATACTGTTTGTGGCAACTGGGTTGTCAATCGTTAGAGCTTGACTATGTACGGGAAGAGACAGCGCCGTTTATTAAGTCATCATCATCAGGCTATATTAGTCCACTGCTGGACATAGCCCTCCCCTAAAAAGCGCCAAAGCGCCCTGTCTTCAGCTTGCCGCATCCAGCATCTGCCTGCAGTTTTTCGCAGATCGTCATCCCACCTGGTCGGAGGGCGTCCTACACTACGTTTGCCGAGTCGCGGTCTCCACTCAAGAACACGTTTATTAAGTACCTATACCAATTCGAGGCAGTGTGGAGACACTCCTCCTTTCGGGCAAACTCGGCTCCATCGGCTCAGCATTGTTCCGAGAAATTATTAGGGTTGGCATCACTTGACGTCCTTTTGCGTGCACAACCACAGATAAGATAAACACTTGAATTTGGACAACCCTAAATAGCCGAAAGGGATACCATGATTCTACCTTGAATCGCTGTCAAACTTCGGTTTTGTAGGAATTGTCCTTTCTGAACGGTAGTACAGTCACCTGCAATAAAATGTTACACCACGAAGGCTGCAAAAATATCTCACACGATCTTATTTGTAGAGCCGGCGGCCGGCGGAGCGCAGCGCAGATCACTTTAAAATTATCAATGTATATTCTTCCCTATTTCAATTACATTCAGGTACTTATAAATTTAAATGCTTTGTGACCGACCTCGGAGCATCACGGAGGATTGTTAATCCGCGGCATCGAGGAGCACGTTATAGGATAATGCGACGGTAGGCGCCGGCATGCCGCGGCATCCCCCGGTATGCGCCGAGGCCTCCTGAGTGCGCCGGAGTAGCACCGGGACGACGGAGGAGAACTCTTACATACTAGTCACTAATCCCTCTTGATAGAGTACACGCGGCGGCATGCCGCGGCATCCCCCGGCCTGCGCCGAAGTACTCCCTAGTGCGCCGGCCGCCAGCGTCGTGCTGGCGGGCGCTCGCGGTATGTCGGGGGATTTTACCTCGCCAGTGTGCGCTGCGCGGCGTAAATCCTCCTCGGTGATCTGCGCTGCGCTCCGCCGGTTTGGGCAGGCCTTAAGAGCGTGTCACAAATTTTTGCGGCCTTCGAAGAGTAACATATTATTGCAGGTGAGTGTACTATTATTTATTCAGTGTTTGAGGCTAAATTTTGCACTAGGTACTTGAAGGAGTTTCGTATTCCTTTGTCTGGCCTTACGGAACTATTAAAATATCAGAACCCATATAATGACACTAGCGGTTCCTTGAAGCCCAACTAATGTACATCCGGCCAGTTATTTATCCTTGCGTAAACAATAAAATTAATAATTCAAATCATACACGCCACTCGCAAACAAAGGGTTTTGCATATTAAACACTGGATTTCCGCAGCCGTCATACGAGCCAACAATTATGTTAAATTTAAATTAGACTGTAAATAGTATGTTTGGACGCGTGAATCAGTTTTGGGTAGTAAATTGACTTGATGTAAATTTTATACAAACAAAACTAGTCGACTTACGAACTTATTCAAATTGTGGTATTAAATATAAAATTAACCGATTTGCAAGACCGAAGTGATCCCATAAGACATCCGCGAACAGTTTTGTGCGGAGCTCCAAAGATAGTTTAAATTATAGTTGAACTATAACTACATATATCGCGACCATTAGCTGACACAACTAGAAACGTGTTCTGTAAGAAATGGCAAACTTTTTAAATGCATATATTTTATTTATTTATTTAATGGCTATGAATGTTCATGCTTTAACAACACCTTGCTAAAACAACACCCAAGTCACGAGATACGAGCTTTTTAGAGTAACTGTATACATTTAACAATGATGTACAGAGGTAACCAAATAGAATACAAATTAAATCTTAATAATAAAAATTAATAACCTCACTAAATATGGCGTTAATACACAATCACGGCGACTGTACGTACCAAATTTCGAAACTAGAAGCAATCTCAATTTTATTTTAACCAATCTGTAACCTAAAGGTGCGGCTCAAATGCAAGCGGGCTTATTCAAACAATGCTCCATAATCCGCTTACCACACTGGCATGCTGAATGGAGTACGTAACAATTTGCTATGACGGATTTCATTGGCTGTGAGTGCACGTAAATCCAACCTATCAATACTCAAAGAACTCGAACTAGAAAATGCGCCTCTCGCTTCAGCCGTGTCAAAATTTTTGAGTTCTCAGTCATTGTGATACCCTGATACCCTCCAAAAACTTGTAGTCACCGGGAGGAGAGAGAGGGATTGAGAATTAATCCGCACACTCGATATTAAAGTTGCTAAATCGGTGCATGCCGTTAAAAGCCGAAATTATTATATGGCGAAATATACTATGAGTAACACAAATTTACCCCCATCATGACCATGATTTGAAATTATTTGGAATTAACTATATTTTGATCAAAATATGATTTTATCAAAAACATATAAAAAAGTAAAAAGGCTAATCACGTCCTGTCTCGTATCATTTCAGTATTAGAGCAGACTCTCTCTTTCTCTCTCAAGTCACTCCTTTCGACATAAAATTGCCGCATCTCCAGTGAATAGCAAAGCAATTAGAAAATTGTAACCGCAATCAATATTTGCGGCTCTACTTAAATCTGATTTTGATTATTTCTGCTGTGGTTAGTAAAAGTTTGCAAATCACTGGTTTAGGGACTGAGCCGTATATGTAAAACGAGCAGTTTTTCTGTACAAATGTCCCATTGCATTCAAAAGCATACTCTTATACTATCTACCTCATCTCACCACCCACAGTCCAGTACTAAGGCGTTGTTGGCACGGGTACACTGCGTGGGAGTCGTTTTATTACGTCTCTTATTGTTTGTTTTACGCCACCTTTGACATTATGCGGAATTTCTACTTCCTGTGCCCAGTACCTATTAATGTTTAATAAAACTTGTTTAATGTCGAGAGCCCTGTTTCGTATTATATTTTGAATATTAAAATTAGGCATCTTCCCCGCCTCGTAGAGAGGTGAAACACGTGTCGAGTATTGTTCGTTTGGTGGTGCTTTGTTATATTTATTTGCGTATTTATTTTTGCGGAGGGAGGGTTGTAACATTAATTGCATGTAATAAATAAAAATAAGTTGTGCAATAATGTTTATATAAATACATTAGGTATGTACCTACACTGAGTCTACTTATGGTGGTCCATGATTATTGTAGTAATGTAAACATAACAGAACAGAATTAATCCTCAATTTAAATAAGTAGGTAAGTATGGTATAGGATTACTTACCTCAACTCAAGTCAACTCTGACACGTTGAGACGTCATAACAAAATTGAAATACTTGTTATGAAGTTTGCTCAAGTTACAAGGCACCTCGGGAAAACGAACATCGTAAATACGCTGGATGTACAGTCGCCATCAGATATATCGGAGCGGCCGAGGTGCTCAAAAATATCTGAACACGCACTCTAACGCCTTGACAATAGAGGCGTGTTCAGATATTTGTGAGCACCTTGGCCGGTCCGATATATCTGATGGCGACTGTACCTTTAATTCAAATATAGGTCAAATATAAATAAATGGATATTTTTCACGATTTTCTTCATTTTACATTTAGAATTCTAATAAATAGGTACTTCAAAGTCTTTAATCAATGTGTGTTACCAGTGATGACTTACGGCTCCGAAACGTGGTTTTTCACTATCGGCCTCATCTCAAAACTCAAAGTCGCTCAGCGAGCTATGGAGAGGGCTATGCTCGGAGTTTCTCTACGTGATCGAATCAGAAATGAGGAAGATCCGTAGACGAACTAAAGTCACCGACATAGCCCACCGGATTAGCAAGCTGAAGTGGGAAAGGGCAGGCCACATTGCATGCAGAGAAGATGGCCGATGGGGTCGAAAAGTGCTCGAGTGGAGACCACGGACTAGCAAGCGCAGCGTAGGACGTTCACCCACAAGATGGACAGACGACCTTGTTAAGGCCGCCGGAAGACGCTGGATGCGGGTCGCTTCCAACCGGTACGTTATGGAGGTCCAAGGGGGAGGCCTATGTTCAGCAGTGGACGTCTTATGGCTGAGATGATGATGATAATGATGACTTCAAATTCGTTAATCATCACCATCAGTCTAAAAAATATCCTTTGCTAGTTACCGGTCTACTCTCATTGTAGATGTTTGAATATGCAGTTTTTCCCGCGATTCTTTGTTATGAATCGGGATTAGAACCTACTGCTTAGAAGCCGCAGTTCTTACTGCTCAAAGTGCTCAGAATTGAGAAGAGGTTAGGTTTCTCTGCAGTTGTATGTACAGTCGAAAGTATTAATTTATGACCCATTTCGTACCTTGTCACAGTGACAATAATATTAGGTCTCTAACGACTTTCATATTGATTGTCACTGTGACAAGGTACGAAAAAATACTTTCACTGTCGACTTTTAAATATGTAAGAAATAACTACCTACTAAGACCCGTCCCGGGCTGCCCCCGACGCAAAGGTGCCCATCACGCTCGCTACGTTGCCGCGTTGGATTGCGTTGGACAGCCTTTGCATCAGGAAAAACCCGGAACGGGGGTCAAGGCCTCTTTCAAACAGGCGACGACCCAGCTCCCGGAGGAAGGTCTTACCCTCAGCATCTCGAAGTGAGGGGGATGAATAATATTTATCTTTTTAGGTACGAAATGGGTCATAAATTAATACTTTCGATCGTACCATTAGAAGAGAGAAGCTGCTTGTTTGACTTTTCCCATAGATACGCTACTTTGTTACGTCGGAGCGTGGAATGCAAATTCCTGTGCAGGAACTCTGCAAAGCACTCAATGCTATGCGGTCCTATAAATTGTTTATTGGTTTAAATTGCAGCAAATGTTTCCTGAGAGAACAGTTGCTGGAAAATGAAATTTTGTTCATTATCTAAGCGTGAAGATTCCTATTGGAACTCGATTAGCGGAGGTAAGGCACATATAGTATATAGTATCGACTGAGTATAACTCTTTTATTCTAAATAAATATTTATTTATCAAACTGTAACACAAAAGTCATTAATATATCTATCATATAGAAAAACATTTGTCCCTTCCTTGCATTAAAGTTGAGGGTTAATTTAGGTTAACTAATTGTCGTTTTTTTTTTAAATAAGTCCAAGCGTGTTTACGTTGTGAGGTGAGACATGATATATGTTTACACGATTCTGTTAAGCTAGAGGTTTAAAAGATTCTTCGCAAGAGATTAATAGATTTATATTTGACGTCCCCGTAGAAGTTTTTCAGTTAGTTGTTTGATTTCGCAAAATAAAAGGTCTTGTGTTTTGTCATGATGGTGTATTAATTAATTATATCCATAAAAGTACAAATATAACAGTATCGATACCCTTATTAAACCTAAACTAAATATAAGCCTGACAATTAATTGGGGTCAGAAGCATGTTTGTCCCGTACTGTCCCACACATGCGCATGGGTTTAATTTCCCTAACATCATCTTCATTTAGTTTAAGTATTTCGTGAACGGAAGTATGCCAGGGCAGGTTGCGAAAATAGGCACACTCAGCATAATTGTTTTCTATTTTTGCAACCTACTGAGTGAATTGTTTCCCACCTACGCAACTAGTTCAGCAGAGGCTTTTAGTAAATAAGCATTTTTCTTGTAAAGCTTTCCTTTACTCAAGGGTCACTTTTCTTTAGGGTGAATACTTAAACAAGTTAACATATTTTACTAAAGGTTATACAAATAATGGTTTTATGTCAACTACAAATTAGAAGGAAGAAAATCATACAAGGAAAATGATGTCAAAATGAGATCAAATTGAGATCGATTTGTGAGTTACAAATACCACTCGATTTACCGCCGTATTAACATTGAAGTTCAGACCGCATAATAAACTTAAAAAAATATGATAACGCAATGCACTCTGGTTATCGTCAAATCGCGCGACTTAAAAGGGATTATTGGTATTATTTGGCTTAGGTATAATTATAACCTTTATCAATTTTATTTACAACATAGTTTAAGCTTATCAAGATGCCTTTGGAAATAATTACATATAATTGTGATAAACGACATCATTGTTTAAAACACTTGAGACGTTACAATACGTCTTTTAGTGTCCAATATATTTTATAATGAAATTTCTTAAATTAGCAATTTCTTTGCTTAGTGTAGTTTTAGTAAAATGTGAAAAATTCCGCTTCGATAACTACACGTTATATAAAATTTTCCCGGAAAGTGAAATACAAGTGAAATCACTTGAAAACCTTCAAAATGATATAAGATTTGATTTTTGGACGGATCCAGTGCCGTCAGCGGAGTTTGTTTTAGTCATGTCGAGCCCTGCGGATACTAATGAACTTGTTACTTTCTTGGAGACAAACAACATGAAATCTGAGATCACTATGAGCAATGTTCAAGAGTAAGTAGACGCAAAAAAATCCTGTACTAAGGAGTGCATTTGACCTAAATTTGATTACTCTTGCACTGATTTTTGATCACTTCCCGTACATTTTGTTCCACAGACACATCGACAAACAAACCGTCAAACGATACACACGTAGCAACGTTCGCTCTATGTCCTGGGACGCCTACTACACGCTAGACGACATCTACGCTTGGCTTGATGACTTAGTCACTGCATATCCGGACATTGTGACTGAAATTAATGGAGGTGGCTCCTACGAAGGCCGAGAAATCAAGGGCATTAAGATATCTCATGGCAGCGGTAAAAGAATTATCTTCGTCGAAGGTGGTATCCATTCCAGGGAGTGGATTTCACCTTCATCAGTTTGCTATATCATCTCTGAATTGCTGACTAGAGAAGATCCCGAAACAATGGCCGCTGCTCGTGATTATGATTGGTACATATTTCCTGTTACGAATCCTGATGGTTACATTTGGACTCATGAAAGCGTAAGTTTATTTTGTTCCTATAATTGTTGATGTGTTCTGATTACTTAGCATGACTTGCGTTGTCGTGTGCGACTAAATACTTAAAATCACGCCTGACATGAGGTCGCGCGCAACAACGCAAGTGATACTAGTAGGTAATTGTTTTTTTTTTAATTGCAGTTTAGGATGTGGCGTAAAAATCGACGTCCCTTCGGTTCTGAATTTGGTGTTGATCTGAACAGAAACTGGAACAACAACTGGCTTGGTAATTACAACATTGCAAAAATATTAAATGGTGCAATTGTGCCTATAGTTTATTGAGTAAGGTCATGTGGGGTAATACAAACATATTTTATTTTGCTCGGGGCAAGAGAAACAGTATGAGGATTCCCTACAAGTGTTTGTCTTGCTCCAGTGTTTGTTTTACCCCATCTAACCTTCCCTACTGGGTCATTTGCAATTTTTTTGTACCTTTGTCTAATTTTTTCTTAACATTCTCAGTTTCATAACGAAAATTAACCATACAAAAATGCAAATTTGTATAGCTAACATTCGTAATGAAACTGAGAAAATTAAGAAAAGATGAGATTAAGTTTTCTTAATTTTCTCAGTTTCGTTACGAATGTTAGCTATACAAATTTGCATTTTTGTATGGTTAATTTTCGTTCGTTTCGTTTCGAAACTGAGAATGTTAAGAAAAAATTAGACAAAGGTACAAAAAAATTGCAAATTACCCTACTCTGGCCGCGTAGCCAAGATGCCAATCGCTTACGCTCCGTAGCGATCGAAACGCAACTGTCACTGTCGAACTAATATGGAAGAGTGATAGAGAGACATAAAGCTTTTCGTTGTCTAAGCGATAGCGATTGTAACCTTGGCTAGGCCGGCTGTTTTTTTATCTCTAAAAAAATTTAAAAATAAAAAGAACGCAACCCATGTTTACTAATGAGAAAACCAAGAAAACTGACTTCGGTTATATATTTTATTTACTATATTACGTTTTTCAGTCGCTGGTGCCAGTGCAAACCCTGCTACAGACACCTACGCGGGCCCGGGCCCCTTCTCTGAACCAGAAACGAGATCGTTATCTAATTACATCAGTTCCATCGGCGACCAGATCGACTTGTATCTGTCATTCCATTCCTTCAGCCAGATGTTGTTGGTGCCTTACGGGAACACAACTGATCATATAGATAATTACTATGACCTGGTAATAATACTTAAAATTCTTAAAATTAAAACAAATATGTTTTAATTTTCAGGGATTTAATATCACAAAGAGCTAATATTTAAATGTTCCGTAAGAAGATTTGCAAAGCGTGACACTTTTGCGATTTTTATTTTGGTGTCGTACTATCTTATTTCCTAGATCGTACCTAATCATTCTAAAAACCCTTTCTTGAACTATAAGGTGATATTAAATCTAACTGTGAATAAATCTTATTGCGGGCAGAACTGGTTTGGTCACAGCCCAATTGTCTTTTTAGGGTTGCCCAAATCATTATAGTGTATGAAATTTCACCGATACAAAGAACAGATATTGCATAATGCACTATAGTGTTGAACATTTCATAAGTGTGACTTGTTCACACGGAATATAGACTACTACAGAGTAATCGCCATATTACTATGAAAACTATTGTCGCCAAGATTATGAGCCCTCGCCCGTTACTATAACTTGTTACTTGTGTGTAGTTGGTGTGTTGTTGTTGTTGTGTTGTTGTCTTGTTGTTGTGTGTGTAAGCGATAAGACCGCCTGTTGCTACCTTTATTTACATTGTAAATCTGTTATTGAATATTTCTTTTGTGGTGCAATAAAGTGTTCATTAAGTTGCACTTCATTTTGAGAGCTTAATTTAATGTTACTGAATTCCACACAATTCCTACTTACTTTAAAATCCAACGCCTATTTGATTAGAAATCTCCTTTTCAGGTAAACATTGGCCGTCGCGCCATGGGAGCGCTGTCAGTTAGATACCAAACGCAATATGTTACGGGGAATATTGCAGAAACTATATGTGAGTATGTTGTGTAAATGGAACTTACTCGCGCGCCGCGGCAATGGGTTTCCTGTAATGAAGAAATTTTAACGAGATTGCTGGTATTGACCTAGTTGTCAATATTGAATTTTTATTTATTTATTGTACGGGAAACCAAGAGAATTACGAACTAAGATGAGAAAGGAGAATTGGTTTTAAAATGTTATTAGTTAAATTGGGCCATTTTATTTAAAGTTGTCCCTACACTATTTTTTCAAAATTGGGATTTTTTATGTTATTTCTACTCAGAATCACGAGCTCTTTCTATCCTAATAGGAGAAAAAAAGTGTTCCAAGGCTTTTTCAAAATGTATGGAAATCTTGGGACACTTTTTTTCTCCTTTTAGGATCAAAAGAGCTCATGATTCTGAGTAGAAATAACATATAAAATCCCAATTTTGAAAAAAAAAGTGTAGGGGACAACTTTAAATAAAATGGCTCTTATCCGTTATGTGGACACGTCTTACCCTAATTTCAGATGAACACAACGTTTTAGTGTGACTTAAATTTACAAAAACAAATGGATAAATAATTATTTATTTACCTGGTTAAAAGATTAACTTGACATTAATTAATAATGAACATGAGTTTTATTTTAACATTGAGAAAATAGTTAAATCTAGAAATAAACCATCCAGCTATTGTATTGTGAGACTTGTTAAACGTTGATATTACTTTTTTTTTCGTTGATTCATAAATCGTAAATACTAAAATTATATTAAACCCACGAAGAACATTATCGAAAAGTATTAGACGTATTCTGGTTCGGTAATCGTAGTTGGAAGTGTTGGAAATGGGTAGGAATTCTACTGTGTTAGGAACTTTTTATATTACTTATAGTTTATGTTGCTATGGTTGTTATAATAACAAAATTGTCAGTAAACGATAAATATTGAATAGAGTAACTTGTTTTATTACAACGGTTATGGGCTTTACGCAAAATGGATAAAGAAGTAAGTGTTATAAGTGGTATGTTGCAAAAATTCAGCCCTGAAAATTATCCACAATGGAAATTTCAATTGAAGTGTGCGTTAAAAGCTAAGGGTCTTGGTAAATATATAGAAGCTGATGGAGTATCCGGCTCCGGTGGCACGAGTACGGGCGCCGGCGGCACGGGGGAGTCTTCTGCAGCCGCGGAGCAGAGTGAGCGACAAGATGCCGCCGCTATGTTTATAATTACGTCGTCGTTAACGTATGAGCAAATGGTCATTGTCGAAAACTGCACGACCGCAAGGCAGATGATTGAAAAATTTGACTCTATCTACGCTCAGAAATCAGAGTTCACTAAAATGTCCTTGCACGAACGTTTTTACCAGTACAAGATGAGAGAGAACGATGGCGTAGCTCAACACATTGCAAAATTGGAATCATTGGCTAAGCAAATCCGTGAGTCTGGAGATACAATTAGCGACACAGCTGTTATTACGAAGATAATTGGTAGTCTTCCGTCAAAATATAGGAATGTAAGACAAGCGTGGCTATCCATGGACGTGACGAAGCAAACTATAGCTAACCTAACCGCGAGGCTGTTAGATGAAGAAGCTAGTCTCGCCAGCGATGATTGTGCCGACCCTGTTGCTTTAGGTGCAATAACAAAAAATGAATACAATGAGAGAAAGGACTACACGAAAGCTCCTGTCTGCTACTACTGTCAAAAAGCAGGTCATATTGCTAGAGACTGTTACTCGCGAAAAAGAAACCTTGATAAACCTAATTCTGGAGCGAACATGACTTACGAGTACTCTGCTCTAACAGTCAAAACGTCTTATGAATGCGATCAAACCAAAGACGAGGATCTGTGGTTTCTAGACAGTGGAGCCTCTCAACATATGACCAGCAGGCTAGAATTCTTTAGTGAATTGTCTGATAGTTCTATAAAAACTGTAAGTCTGGGAGATAAGTCCGAGCTGAGTGTCAAAGAAATTGGGACTGTTTTTATAAAGAAGTTGCTAAACCATACATGGTGGGATTCCGAGATTAACAATGTGCTTTATGTTCCAAACTTAAAGAAAAATATTATTTCTGAAGGCGTTTTAACTGAAAAAGGATACATAATACACAAAGAAAAGTTTCACGCAAATATATTTAATTCGGATAGGAGGTTGGTAGCATATGCACGAAGACAACCAAACAACCTCTATAAATTATTTTTTAAAACAGCTGTGCATAGAGGCAATCTGGCCGTCAACGTCAACACCGTCATTACTGACAGTAATTTGAAAACGTCGCATGACAGGAAAAATCATTTAAATAACATGTGTGTGAATATGCTGCAAAATAAAGAAAATATTCAAAAGGAACCTTACGAATCCAATGTTTATAAAGAACGCATTTGGTACAACATAAAGTATCAGGATAAATCTGCGAAGGAAAGTGGAGCTTGCAGTACTCGGAACAAAACTTCAAGCAAACATGTAATTCCGTATGAAAAGTGGACCGATGAGAAAGGTAAATTTAGTGAGACCCTAGATCGAAATCAAACCCAACTGATTGTAAGAAAGGACTGCAATCTGACTGATGATTTCTTTGATTGTGAAGAAACTTCATTTAAAGCCGAGCTTAATACTTATGGCAAACGAAACATTTTCCGAGAAGCAAACAAAGAAACAAATGATAAAACAGAAATGCAAAATAGACTGGTTCCATTTTTCATCTTTGATCGCAAGATACAAGTTATGAAAGAAGGAAATGAAATTTCGGTAAACGCTATTTGATATGCAGTGGGAGCTTATTTTCGAAACTATTTATTATACGTTGTCTTGTAAATACCTACCAACGAGATAGTGGGAGTCACTAATTCCCAAACTGTTTTATTTACTTTGTATTCCCAAACTGTTTAATGCTAATGTTTATTTTAAAATCCTACCTAGTGGGAGTGTTGGAAATATGTAGGATTTCTACTGTGTTAGGAACTTTTTATATTACTTATAGTTTATGTTGCTATGGTTGTTATAATAACAAAATTGTCAGTAAACGATAAATATTGAATAGAGTAACTTGTTTTATTACAACAGGAAGGTCATCGAGCCTATGTCCAAAAGTTCGATTCGAAGCCGTAGGTATGCTTTTTAATTTCTCATTTATTTGAAATTTATAAAAACCAGCAATAACAAATAATGTGACAAAATATTTTTCAGACCATGCAACCGGCGGTAGCGTAGACTGGGTCAGAGGTCACCTCCGCGTCCCCCTAGTCTACTGCTACGAACTCCGAGACCGTGGCGCGTCCGGATTCCTCCTGCCCACAGACCAGATCCTGCCCAACAATGAGGAGACCATGGACTCGGTGCTGGAGATCATCCATCAGGCTAAGAGGTTCGGGTACATGAACAGTTCAGCGGGCTTGACGGGATCTATTGTAATGATATTTGGACCGATGCTGGCATACTTTTTGTGAAATACCTAAGTCAAAATAAATTATCGTGTTTCTGTACAAATGTATGTAATAATAAATAATATGTAATACTTTTTCCTTATTACTGAAATCAATTTTATGAATGTCAATAGACATCAAACGTTTGTTTTACCATTAACCAAGCGTTATTGGAACTCACGCGTTAGAAAAATGTAGGAGTGGAATTCAAGGTTTCGCTTGGTACCTATATTAAAGAACAGGTTTTCCATAATTATGTAGATTTATTTTTCTATTGAAATTCATTATACAAAAAATAGGTTACACTACACATTTATGGAAACAGGTTCCCTACATCGGTTTTTATATTGAATATAAATTCTTTAGAGATTACCACGAGTGCCGCACGTGACAACTTATGATAATCCCGATAGTGATAAGATTAAATTTATCATGTATAATATAATTATGTACATTATGTTGCACACAATTGCATTTACTTGATATTATATCACCTAGACGACGATTATCTGAAACTGTCTGCAATGTTAATTCTTGACAAATTCGACAAAATACAAATACCTAGGCTAAATACTAACCATATCGTGACATCGATTGCTCTACTTTGCTTCAGTCCTAACCAACACAGAGACCTTGAAACTAAAAATAAAATAAGTCCCATTAACTAAATGTGTAAGATTTCGGAATAGGTCTAGAAATAGGACCGAATAAAGTACATACAAAGTCATGAATGAAATACGCAAAGCTATGTAATTGCATGCTGCCTTTTGTTTATATCGACAAAACCGCAGGAGTGCAGGAACAATTGTCACCCAGCCGCCCACCTTTGATTTTTATTAACCGGCTGAACAGAGCTTATGCCCTACAAATTTACATTTACCGTCCGCAAAATCTGGAGCTGACATTGTCATGTATGCAATCCATACTTCAAATTTAAAACAAAGGAATATATTACTTATGCTTACGTCTATAAAGCTCAGGTGTTTTAAAGGAATGAAAGTGGTTCCGCAGTGGTGCCGTGACCAGGATAAAATAGGTTGGTATCGCATGCGCATATAATAGCTACTGGGCCAGTCGACATAACTCGTCCACTGCGTCATAAATACGACTTTGCTGGGCGATGAATGCCGCACAGTGGAGAATAAATGCCACAGATAGTTTAAGACTTTGGCCAAAGTGAAGAAACGACTTTGCAATGAACTAGAATTAAACGGCTAAGAATACGCTAAATAAGGAGAACGTTCATTTTATAATTAATGATTTATTGCATGGCATCTGTTGAAAGTATAATTTAAGTGGTATTGATTACATTGTTGCATATGAATATAATAACAGTTTTAATAACGAAACGTCCGTGAGACACAGACATATTTAAATATATTATGAACGGGTCACTCACGTATTTTAAGTTTACATGTTTCCCTTCGTGCCGAGGATATAATAACAGTTTTTAAACTTTTTTATTTATACACATTTAGCACATATTTTATTTATATACATAGTCGAATCTTCAGAACATTGAAACCGAGGCTTGGTAAGTCCATGGATAAAACTACTGGGGACTCGATTATAAAAGTTTACTGCTGCAAATAATTATTAAGTGTCTATCACGAAAACAGATACCCCGTGCAACAACGTCATGATGAGCCACAAAGCGATCCAACTGTTTATTTAAAAGTACAATTGTCACCAACCAACACTAACCCGTTTATAACAAAAACGTTTATTTTCGTAACCTATACTGACTCACCTTATTGTCTCGAGTACATAAAAATGTCAGCGCTGTTATTTATGGTGCATTTGAGCGCTCGGGAGCATTACCAATGTGAAAATAACTTTGCATAAAAACGGGCACACCTACTGTCTTACCCGATTGTTAGCAGCAGCATCTTTGCATTTAATTCTGATAAAATGCGGTACCTACTAGACATGTGCGCCGATGGCAAAATCATCGGCGGCGGCGTCCGATGATTTTTTGATCGGCGGCGGCGGCGTGATCGGCGTGCAATCGGCGTGGCATAATTTTTGATACTGCATAAGGACGTGGCTGTAGAAACTCTACATTAAAGCCTTCTGAGTATTTACTAAATAAATAAATAAAAATAAAAAATAAAAAAGCCTTTTATTCCAACTCATTACTAACTAAAGTTTACAAACTAAGGTTACATATAACTTACTTTTAATATTTACATAATACAATTTATATCTTTACTTTTTATTTGAATGAGCGGACCTCCTCGTGAGTAAAGGCCTCTCCCAGTTTGCGCCAGCTCTCTCTGTCTTGAGCCTTGGTGTGCCAGTTGCTAGAGACGTGCTTTGTTATGTCCTCTATCCATCTTGCCTGTGGTCGCCCTTGTCTGCGTTTGCCTGGTGGTCCTTTCCAGAGCGTCGTTCTCTTCGTCCACCTTGTATAAGGTAGCCTAGCTACATGTCCTGCCCATTTCCACTTCATGTTTATGCAGTGTTCTAGGGCATCTACGATCTTGGTTTTTTCTCTTATTTCTGAGCTTTTTATTTTGTCTAACCGTTTTATTTTTAATATACTTCGTTCCTGTGCTCTCTGGCAGGTTCTAATTTTTTGTTTAATATAATTTGTGTATGTCCAGGTTTGGCACCCATAGCTTAGACATGGTAGTAAACAGGACTCTTTTTTTCAGTGGCATCGGTATAGGGCTTTTTAGAATGTCTTTTAGACTCCAGAATTTACACCATGTTTTTGTGATTCTTCTGTCTAATTCTTTCTCATTTCGGTCCTTATCGAATGAAATTTGTTTTCACGAATAGTGAAAGTGAGTATTTACTAGGCTATCTAAAACATATTATGAGTGATTTCTCAATAATTGCCGATAATTATATCCCATAATTTCACTTGGCAACCATTTCTTACCAACCTAACGGTTAGCAATGGTATGTTTAAATATTAACATAAAAAAGACACTTTAAAACGCCACATTTTAGGCAGTATAATAACTTTATAAGCGTTATACAAATTAAACACAAAAAGATTTCTTTATAAGTTAAGTCGTAAGTTAAAAAAGACTATACTGACTTTTCCCAGCCGCTGTTGCCTCACCTATTTAAGATTTGTTACGAACTAATGATGAACTACAAACTTAATACATTTGTCTGAACTGAAGTTTATCAGAAATGTATGTTTGAATAAAGATGTCGTTGTTTTTGTTTTCGAAAGTAAACGTCTCTGGCAGGTTGATTCACTCAACAGAAAGACTGTCTGTCACTGTCACTGTCTTAGAAATGGCCCGTGTCGCATAGCACTTGAATGGAAAAACCAGCGTTTCTTCAGACCTACATACTGCGAGCCACTACCCAAAAATTTGATTGATAAACGAGCCCTCTGACGGAAAATTTAGTCTCTTGAGAAACTTTTTATGAGATAATACATTGCATTTCATAAAAAAGTTTTATGAAATATTAAGGTTTACTTTGTTTTCTTTGTTAGCTTAATGATGACCCTTGGTGATTTAAATATATTTGGTGAAATATATATTGTGAAGTAAAAGAAACTGATAATCACCATAAAATTACTAAGTATCATCATCATCAGTATTTAAGAGCTACGCTCTTGTCGGTGGAGTAGTCGCCATTCTTCTTTTTGCTGGGCCAGTCTTTTAACTCCCTCGTACGACACGACAGAAACTCTATCTTTTATTTGACTGAGATATGTGAGCCTGGGCCTTCCTCTGCGTCTTTGCCCCTCAATCTTGCCCTCCAGGATGTTTAAAAAGAATCTGTCGTGCCGTATCAGGTGGCCAACCATCTTGCCCCATCTGTTAGCTACTGTGTCAAACAGGCATCTCTTCTCTCCTGCCATGCTCAGGACCTCTTCGTTCGTTCGTCTTGACTAAATTTCACTGATTAAATTGACAATCATGCCTATCAAGAGACTATAATAATGTAAAACAAAATGCGTTCTATAAAAAAGCTGTGTGATAAAATATCAAATATCAATAATAATTATGTCCTGTGATAAAACAACTAGATCTTTTTTTAAATTAACGCTAAATCGTCATCACAGCTAACACCGCAACAACAAAAATGATGCTAATTTGTTTCACTGGCAAATGAAATAATCGAAAAAGCATCAGAATATTTAAATTATATCTCTGACACTATCTACTCACTACGCAACATGCAGTAAGACATGATAGGTATCAAAAATTTCCACGCCGATTATACGCCGGTCAACTTTATCGGCGGCGGCGGCGTGGAAAAATCGTCGGCGGCGGCGGCGCGGCGGCGCGGCGCACATGTCTAGTACCTACCGTATTTTATGGGCTCTCGCAAATTCTTAGATATAAGCGTTATCAACCCATGCGCGCGATACAAGGATTCGCCCCCATAAATTAGGTATACAGTGTGTAAGTCTAATACGGGCGATAAATTAAATCGGACATAGTATTCATTAGTGTAATCATGAAGTAAAAGGTTTTTTTAAGAGCGCTCTTACAAGAAAAGTCGAAATAATGCAAAATTGATGATACTAGTCGACAAAATTCAGGACTTTGCGCTCATTATTAGAAACAATGAGTACTTGTTCCAGTAAAAGCGTCTTCTTATCTTTATAAATATCGTTGTAAATATTAGAAAAAGGACTTATTAAATTAGTAATGATTTTTTTTCTGATGGTCGTTTCCGAAAAACCCCGTGAAGCACTGAATGGCGAGCTCTTATTTGGAAATGTTGAGAATTTTACTCTGCTAAACCTGGCTATTTTGTATTACTAATACCCTGTACTTTAGGCATATCAAACTATATTTTTCCTACATACCTTTGAGAAAGAGAAAATCAAAGTAAAACGAACTCGATTTTCTCTCCGAAACAAGTGTCAATTCCTACGAAAATCTACTTAATATCCAAGTCATTTTCATACTCAAGCAATCTGCAACGTTTGCTTATACTGTTGGTATACATTAGTGTTTATGAAATTCTACTATAATTTTTTGGCAATTTTTTGAAAACTACTCTATATTACCGATGACGCGCGCTGCGCCAGCTCAATGCCGCGGCAGAGCTTGTAGAGGCAGGACGTGTGTCGGTCGGCTCCGCACATTTTCAACGGCGACGACGAGGTTTTTTATCATTGTGTGCGGCGGGCGCCGTGTAAAACGCTATACTGTGTGCGTGTAAACCGCAACGAGAGACTTTGATCCTAGCACTGTTTTTATAGTATTATAATTTATAATGGTACAGTTTAATAAACTACCGGACAGGATTAAAAATATTTGAAACGACCTGACATTCTATATGTATTTATTTGACTCAAGATAGTACTCAGGGTCTGATGATGGAGCCGGAAGGTGGTCACCGGTACCAATCAACCATGCAACTAAACCACTTCGTGTTTGGGCTCGTTTGATTCGGCTCAACAAGATCTTTGACTTAAGATAGTACTCAGGGTCTGATGATGAAGCCGGAAGGTGGTCACCAGTACCAATCAACAATGCAACTAAACCACTTCGTGTTTAGGCTCGTTTTATACGTCACAACAAGATCTTTGACTTAAGATAGTACTCAGGGTCTGATGATGGAGCCGGAAGGTGGTCACCGGTACCAATCAACCATGCAACTAAACCACTTCGTGTTTGGGCTCGTTTGATTCGTCTCAACAAGATCTTTGGCACAAGATAATACTCAGGGTCTGATGATGAAGCCGGAAGGTGGTCACCGGTACCAATCAACCATGCAACTAAACCACTTCGTGTTTAGGCTCGTTTGATTCGTCTCAACAAGATCTTTGACACAAGATAGTACTCAGGGTCTGATGATGGAGCCGGCAGGTGGTCACCGGTACCAATCAACCATGCCACTAAACCACTTCGTGTTTAGGCTAGTTTTATTCGTTTCTATAAGATCTTTGACACAAGATAGTACTCAGGGTCTGATGTTGGAGACGGAAGGTGGTCACCGGTACCAATCAACCATGCAACTAAACCACTTCGTGTTTAGGCTCGTTTGATTCGTCTCAACAAGACCTTGGACACAAGATAGTACTCAGGATCTGATGATGGAGCTGGAAGGTGGCCACGGGTACCAGTCTACCATGTAACTGAACCACTTCGTGTTTGGGCTCGTTTGATTTGTCGCAACAAGATCTTTAACACAAGGTAGTACTGAGGGTCTGATGATGGATCCGGAAGGTGGTGACCGGTACCAATCAACCATGCAACTAAACCACTTCGTGTTTGGCTTCGTTCGATTCGTCGCAACAAGATCTTTGACACAAGTTAGTACTCAGGGTCTGATGATGGAGCTGGACTGTGGCCACGGGTACCAGTCTACAATGTAACTGAACCACTTCGTGTTTGGGCTCGTTTGATTTGTCGCAACAAGATCTTTGACACAAGGTAGTACTGAGGGTCTGATGATGGATCCGGAAGGTGGTCACCGGTACCAATCAACCATGCAACTAAACCACTTCGTGTTTGGCTTCGTTCGATTCGTCGCAACAAGATCTTTGACACAAGTTAGTACTCAGGGTCTGATTATGGAGCTGGACTGTGGCCACGGGTACCAGTCTACCATGTAACTGAACCACTTCGTGTTTGGGCTCGTTTGATTCGTCGCAATAAGATGTTTGACACAAGATACTACTCAGGGTCTGATGATGGAGCTGATGATGATAGACAGGTACCCGTCGCCACCTTCGCGCTCCATCATCAGAACCTGAGTACTACCTTGTGTCAAAGATCTTGTTGAGATGAATAAAACGTGCCTAAACACGAAATGGTTTAGTTGCATGGTTGATTGGTACCGGTGACCACCATCCGGCTCCAACATCAGACCCTGAGTACTATCTTGTGTCAAAGATCTTGTTGAAACGAATAAAACGAGCCTAAACACGAAGTGGTTTGGTTGCATGGTTGATTGGTACCGGTGACCACCTTCCAGCTCCATCATCAGACTCTGAGTATCACCTAGTGTCAAAGATCTTGTTGAGACGAATCAAACGATCCTAAACACGATGTGGTTTAGTTGCATGGTTGATTGGTAATGGTACCTTCCAGCTCCATCATCAGACCCTGAGTACTGTCTTGTGTCAAAGATCTTGTTGAGACGAATCAAACGAGCCCAAACACGAAGTTGTTTAGTTACATGATAGACTGGTACCCGTGGCCACCTTCCAGCTCCATCATCAGACCCTGTGTATCTTCAGTGTCAAAGATCTTGTTGAGACGAATCAAACGAGCCTAATCATGTTACTGCATGGTTGATTGGTATCCGTGACCACCTTAATCATCATCAGATCCTTAGTACCAGTTCGTTTTTAAACCCTCGTTGATACAAACTTTACAACCTATAGGTACCAAATGCAATGACGAAACATGTAAATAAGCGAGTAGGTACCTATAATTTCTTTCGAGTAATATCATCATAAGTACGAGTATGGGGCTATTCATAAATTACGTCGTTTCAAATGGGAGGAGTGGGGGGGGGGGGGGGTCTGGACATCGGATGATGGTAACATGACGTAGGAGGAAACAGATTCATCCGAAGCTTGATTTTTGGATTATTTGAGGGGTGGGGGGGGGTCAAAAATCGTCAAAAATAGATGACGTAATTTATGAACAGCCCCTATGTACATTTGCACTGCATTTAGTATTTTCGTACTTACCAAATAACAGTTTTAGAACTTTAAAAGTTAAGTACAGTTAGTGTTGTTATGGTTGATTTCAATATGCTTCGCGAAGGATCAAGAATGTTTAATCCATCATTGTAGTGCGAGTGTGGTAGAAGGGATCGGCGTACTGAGCTCGCACGGCCTGCCGCAGCGCGTAAAATACCTAAACTCGCTCAACGCCGAAATGTAATAGCGCTCTTAAGTTGCAGTTCATTATGAGCCCATAATTATTTTTTTTTAAATTTCTCAGCAGCAATGTACTGTAAACATGGTTGCGGTACCGAAATGTCAAAGGTTCATTAGCAATACAACAATAGCATTTACAAACTTACCTATCTGGAGGAACATTCACAATACATGTTAGCATTACACTGCGTTTAATGTTTTGTAGTTATTTTGGTAGATTAAAGTACTATTACTAGGCGTGTTAAAAGATATTAAATCTTATTTATTTATCATGTTTATCAACAAGAAACTGACTTCATTTTAATCAGTCACGATAACAGCACTTGACGTGATTATTTCTAATCTGAGCAATAGACAAAGCACCTTTGATAGCACACCTTTTTTGAAAATTAATTTAATATCAGTATCTCATAAGTGATTATTGTGTATTCATTTCGTATTTAATTTGCCTGATTTTTTATACCAGGATGGCGGAAAATAAGCATACGGCCCGCCTAATAGTTGTACAGTTATTACCAAAATTATTTCGAGAATTAACTAAACCGTCTAAACACCACAAAACTTGGTACATTGTGTGAAAACGTGGCAAACTCTTTGGTGGAATTGCAAGTTTCTTATTTTATTTCAACTCTGATTTGACAATGTCAGTCTTTCGATTCAAAAGTAATCGTATGTTATAAAAATGCCTCGTTTAACAACTTTTACTGCTCCTGAATTAATGGACATGATTTTAATTTACGGTGAAACACTACAAAATTGTCATCGAGCGCTAGCTGTGTACACAGAGCGATTCCCTCATCGGGTTGTACCAAGAAACGCTCGAGTAATTGTAAACGCGATACAGCGAGCTCGCGAAGGATTGCCCGTAACTGGAAGGGTGGAGGGAGCAGCTATGCACGATGAGCTTCCAGTTCCATTGCAAGACCGAATCCTTCGCCAGTTTGCACTTAATCCTGAAAGTAGTACAAGGGATGCAGGAAGACGATTTAATACGAGTTGTTATTTTATGGAGTCAATCAAACGTCGTTGCGAAACCTGTTCTGAAATACAAGGAAGGCACATCGAGAATAGGTATTTGCGGCGAAACCGGCAAAACTAAACTCAGGTTTCTCAGAATTTGTATTGTTGTAAATTGTGTTTTTTAGTTGGTTTTCTTTAGAAGTATTTCAGCAACTTCAGTACATTTCAGTTGTAATTTCAATGGGTCGTTATTAAAATAAATGATTGCTTTAATAAGATTTTTTGATGTAATTTGATTTTAAACTAGGTAGTCATTTCGTCAGATAAAAAACATCATACTTATTTATTATTTACCGAATAATAAATACTAATACACTCTGCTAACCAGCAGTACTTTTAGACTCGCGGTATCCCTGCGCTTGGGGGCGGCATGCGTGGCCCCACACCGTTATTGTTGCAACTTTAAGTAAATGTTATCTAATTACCTTTACTTTGTCCTATACTAACCACCGTTAAGAGATTCGCCCGTATTAGACTTACACACTGTATAACCTAACCTAACCTAAGATTTTTTGGTTTTAAAACTCTAAAACAAATCTTTCAATTTAAGCTGAAGTCAGCATTTACTTATGAAAATTAAATTTGCAAACTTGATTGAATACTTAGTTGATATATTTGTAAGGATATAATATACTGACACAACACAAAATTAAATGATCTCAACTAATGAGTATATAACTTAGTAGACAGTGGAACACTATGATTTTATATGTAAGTATATTCCGTACAACAGCACTATCCAATCGCCCGTTCCTTTATTGCTTGGTACTTACAGGAAAACTGGCCTACAATTCAGCGGCAGTAGGCTTTGATGACTATTATTTAGAGGTTATATCGCTACTTCTAAAAGGCCACTCTATTAAAAAAAACGCAGCAGTGTATTAAGCGCGCAACGGCAACAATATGATATTATATACTAGTAAACAAACGAGATACAGTGTGAGTAAGGGTAACATTCCATTTCTGACCGCAGCTGCACTTCTGGTGCTGAACGCGTCGCTGTTACTGTCAATTTCCATAGTAAAATTGACAGTAGTGCAGCTGCGGTTGGAAATGGACTGTCACCTTAAGGGTAACATTCCATTTCTGACCGCAGCTGCACTACTACTACCTATAGTACGAACGCGTCGGTGTTACTGTCAATTTCCATAGTAAAATGAATGGTAGTGCTGCTGTCGTTGGAAATGGACTGTCACCTTAAAGTGGCAAGACAATTAAATCATACCTATTCAACTACATAGGTCAATTTTGAAGTAATAGCAAGCACAACCACGAAGTTAATGTTAGTAACGTGTGTTAGATAAAAAATGAAATTTGTAGCAAGAACACTTCCATTTTATTTTGTTTTGTTTTCGTTGTCCGTGATCCTATGATCATCCACTGTTAGGGCTGATTTAGACGGCGCGCGAACTCGCATGCGATTTTAGTTACATTGCGGACTGTTGGTTACGTCCAATTCAACCGACCGATCAAAACCTGCAATGTAATGAAACTCGCATGCGGGTTCTCGCATCGTCTAAATGAGCCCACATTGCCTCTATCTTCGAGTTCAGCTCTTGTCCTGCAAAGATTTTTGCTACCGTTATGCTGATTCAAACATTCTCACGCCTTCCTCCTCACATCAGCTAAACTTAATTTTAATACTCATAATTTACACGTCACGTAGTTTTCTTGTACAAAGCCGTATTTACATTACAAGTGGCATCTTCCGGATAAGGCCTCCTTGAGGTCTTCTTAAGGCGGTATAATGTGCGACCTTTTGTTGTGACCAAATGGCTGCGGTTGGTTTAATAAATGGAAGTGGTACGTTGGTTAATGTGTAGTTCGTACTTTCTCATTAAATGGAAAAGCGTACTCTCTCACAAGTACGGAAATAACCAACATGTAATTATTATAAATACGTAGTTGGTAGTTAAAATACCATAAATTTAGGCATCATAATCAGGTGTCTTCTGTTCAACATAAATTTATTACGTTATGAGGTATAAATGCTCGATGTAATAAATATTCATATATCATTATTACAATGATTTGATGATTTGAATTTAACATAAAATTCTATAACTATTTATTGTCTTCGGTTACCGCAATAGTTAATCATGAAACAAAACTATGTAAATGGATAAATATAACCATTGCGTTTTCAATTTATTAATCGCGAATTTTTGGTTGACCATGAACGCTGTAAAGGGTTCGAAACGTCGAGATGTACATATTTCAATTTCATTATAAGTACGCGATATATACCTAGTTTTTTTCCGTATTCATTAAATATAAAATAGGTATGAGTCGTATTTTGACATTGGAAATGTCTTTTCGTTCGCTCCAGTATACGGTCCGATTTCACGAAAAAGTGCGATCCCCTTATATCTCGGAAAGTTGTGAAGATATGATATTAAAAAATAGGCTCAAAAGACGCATTTTCACGAGAGCTGTAAGGTGCAAAAATAATTATTCGAGAAAGTCAAAAACAAAAAAAGTTATGGTCGAAATAGTGAAAATAAAATTCAATTTTTTCCGAATTTTTGATTTTGGTGCTCGATAATTTGGAAACGAAGAATGATATCAAAAATTTGAGAAAAACGGCTCTGGACAATTTAGTCAGCTACAATTTGAGCTTAAAACAAAGACGATCGGGTTAAGGGTTTGCCCTGTAGCCTAACCTTAAATTAGTCAAAAAGTCAGAACGACATTTTTCACAGGACATAATATATGACTTCATGTTTCGCAGAGTTCGTTATCGGTGTTTGTTGTGAATTATCGGGATTATGACGGCATAATAACACTTGCACTGCGTGGGCTTTCAAAATCGCTGCAGATTTTTCTTGATCTAACTCTATCTATCCTGTTTGAGACGGGCGTAGATAACGCACTATTCGACAATCTATGCATTCTTGTGGTGGTGGAAATAGAAATAGAGATAGAGGCAGAGGTAGAGGGAGAGGG
The DNA here is from genome assembly GCF_910591565.1 of Cydia splendana. Classification (NCBI taxonomy): domain Eukaryota; kingdom Metazoa; phylum Arthropoda; class Insecta; order Lepidoptera; family Tortricidae; genus Cydia; species Cydia splendana. The sequence goes on from NC_085977.1 coordinate 11,157,816, forward strand.
AGAGGGAGAGGGAGAGGGAGAGGCTGAGGGAGAGGGAGAGGGAGAGGGAGAGGGAGAGGGAGAGGGAGAGGGAGAGGGAGAGGGAGAGGGAGAGGGAGAGGGAGAGGGAGAGGGAGAGGGAGAGGGAGAGGGAGAGGGAGAGGGAGAGGGAGAGGGAGAGGGAGAGGGAGAGGGAGAGGGAGAGGGAGAGGGAGAGGGAGAGGGAGAGGGAGAGGGAGAGGGAGAGGGAGAGGGAGAGGGAGAGGGAGAGGGAGAGGGAGAGGGAGAGGGAGAGGGAGAGGGAGAGGGAGAGGGAGAGGGAGAGGGAGAGGGAGAGGGAGAGGGAGAGGGAGAGGGAGAGGGAGAGGGAGAGGGAGAGGGAGAGGGAGAGGGAGAGGGAGAGGGAGAGGGAGAGGGAGAGGGAGAGGGAGAGGGAGAGGGAGAGGGAGAGGGAGAGGGAGAGGGAGAGGGAGAGGGAGAGGGAGAGGGAGAGGGAGAGGGAGAGGGAGAGGGAGAGGGAGAGGGAGAGGGAGAGGGAGAGGGAGAGGGAGAGGGAGAGGGAGAGGGAGAGGGAGAGGGAGAGGGAGAGGGAGAGGGAGAGGGAGAGGGAGAGGGAGAGGGAGAGGGAGAGGGAGAGGGAGAGGGAGAGGGAGAGGGAGAGGGAGAGGGAGAGGGAGAGGGAGAGGGAGAGGGAGAGGGAGAGGGAGAGGGAGAGGGAGAGGGAGAGGGAGAGGGAGAGGGAGAGGGAGAAACACAAAATAAAAACTTATACAGGGAAACATACAAAAGAAAAAGTGCCACGAAATGGTCGCACCTCAGCATGTTGCTGGCGACTGCTAGCAGATAGCTGATGCTTAACCCTGGCAGTACCTAGTGGAGCTCGGGTTTAATACGACATAAACACACGCTGTTTTGGTCATCGGACTCGTCTCGATGAGCACTTTAGGAGAGTAGTACCCAAGATAGAGCTGATGCTGAACCCTGGTTGTACCTAGCGGAACTCAGGTTTGGTGCAACATAGGCACACGCTGTTTTGGACACCCGATTCGTCATGATGAGCATTACCCAAGATAGCTGATGCTGAACCCTGGTAGTACCTATTGGAACTCAGGTTTGGTGCAACATAGACAAACGCTGTTATGGTCATCTCTCGTCGCGTCAAACTGCTGTCAAGAAAATTTCATATCTTGCAGCAAATGGGCCGCTGCCGATCACCACTTCTCGAGTTGACTACGGATTTGCCGTGTAATAATTTTCTTGTACTTTGAACATGAATATATCCTGCTTATTAATCGAAAAATGAAATATGTACCTATACTTATGCGCCACGGCGACAATTATTCAAACTTGGATACGCGTGTGGAAATTTTGCAATTTGTTTGTTCACATGCGTTAAATACGTCCAGAATACTTGTGTTAGTCTAAGAATAAAATAATTATCATTCAACGTTGTAGTTTTATTTTGTAACTTTTTCCTTATCCAGACTTTCTCGTCGCTCAGCGACAATATTTTTTCGAATTCCGTAGATTCATTTCCAATGTGCTCGATAGTCGTGTGAGGCACGAAATCTGTGAATTTTTTTCCATACTATAATTTACTTGTACTTTCTTGACTTTGTTTACCACATAAATTTATTTTAGTCTAGCCATTTAGGCTCCGGTGTTATCAGTATAATGTATTTGTTTACGTGAACGAAGAATATAAGAAGATTTATGCTACCTGAAACCTATATTTTGCAAAAGCCTCATAAACGTATAGCGCATAGATCTTTGATTCTGGCTAAGGGAAACTAAACCTTGTATGTATGTACACTTGTATCAAACTTGAAATTTGACGATTGAAAGCGTTTCTCAATTTAATTGCAATCTAAACGCGCAAGAGTTGAAAGTTTTTACGATCTTCACCAATAGTGCTACTCATTCTAAAGTTGAAATAGCAATCAAATGGTGCAGGTGATCATAATCTTTAAAACGGAGTTGGAATTATAAACTGTAAAACTGCCATGAGACTTAAACATTTAATATATTTATTTATAACGGGTGCTTTTTTACGCTCCTCTTTTAGTATAAAAGTAAAAAGAAGAAAATGTTATGGAGAAGCGATCGTCCACTTTTTTCTTAAGGGGCCTACAAAATACCCGTTCGCCGGACGATACCAGCCTGTCAGAACTGGTAATCTGTGGGCTTTAAGCCCTCTTCTGAACGTTTGACGATATTGCTTATTAATTTCCCCGCTCCACCTCTTTTGTTTCTCCACTAGATGGCACTATAACGTTGTATGGACTTTAAATACCAATCGTTACGTTCCTAATCGATTTTCACCTGAGCTATTAACGCGTCACTTCCAGAGACCTACATCATCACATCCCTTTTGTTGCCGCCTCTTTGTTAGCGGCCACAATGAGTGTTAAAACGCGCGAAACGCACGAGAGCTCCTTTGAGAGTGACCCGTCCGGCGGGTACAGGAATTATCAGATTTTGCTCGGCAGTGTGATTTTTCGTGAGACTTTCTCACCTTTAATTTTATAGTGGTGTGAATTGCGAACTTCTGTAAATGAAGACATAATTTTTTTCAATTTTTGCTTTTATTCATTGCATTTCGATTAAGGGTCGGTTACACGAAACTGTCACCGTTAAAACTTTCGTTTTTTTTTCTGCTTCGTTCTCTGCTGAGTGACGTTGATCAGTCCGTCAATTGTCGTTGGTGGAACTGACCCTAAGTTTGTGTTATTATCATAGGCCTTTAACAGACATCCAAACATATTTTGACATCTACCTATTATTTTAGCGATCCTTTTTTACTAAGTATAAAAGTCCACACAGAAACACTATTTGATAAAAGATTATGTAAACATGATGCGGCATGTTCAGACCCATTAGGGGCTATACAAAGGCGTCGGCAGAACAGATAAATCTTGGAACGGAAGATCATTCAGTAACATGATGAATGATTTTAAAGCGATACCGCCGTAGATGGGTGCGGGGGTTGGATATGGCAAATAAATTGGTATTAGCTGCCGTATTAATCGCTGGGGCGTATAAATGTTTGTAACCATAAAGAATAATATACATATATATATTTTTAAACTGTTTACTAACCAACGCTGTTAACTTGTTACATATGTGTATTACTAACAAGAACATGGATTTTTATTAATCTGAAATAAATATGTATACATATAATATGTATAAGTAAACGGGCGAGCGATAGGAGGCCGTTTAGTAACACAAGGCTCTCATTCCTTATTCCGTAGTACAGAAGTAGTGCATAATTGTTTCCCATCGTAATTTCTCGGAAACGTTCGTATTTGTCATGCTACTTCAGTCAACTTCAGTACTTTTTGTACCGAGACTGACTGAATAGAAAGACACGTCCGTATGTTTCCGTGAAAAAACGATGGAAAATAATTATGCACTACTTCTGTATTCCTATGTGCAGAGCTATTTTTAACAAGCTTTTATTAGGTCGACCTGTATGTAACTAACATGTAATGGAATCTAAGGTAACTTATTTAACCATCTTCCAAGGATCGTAGCGTCATGAAAATTGGCAGCTGTATGTAGTTCTGATGACAATACAATAATATGGTACTGTCGAACTGATCTGATGATGGAGACAGGAGGTGGCCATAGGAACTCCGTGATGAAACAACGCAACCTAATTGTGCTAGGGATTTTTAGAATTGTCTCGATGAGTATTAGTTGTCTGTCGTAAGAAAAGTACAGTCAGCGATAAAAGCTTGCCCAAAATGAAATTTTTGCCAAAAACTTATTTAAATTCGAGGATATGCAACACTCTGGTGAAATGCTTTTTAATATGTTTACTAACAATTGTTATTAAGTTTGTTAAAAAAATAAAGCGGGACGAATGAGATTTCGAAGCCGTACTCGGTGGGCGACTGGGTTTTTGCTTCCTTTAATGTGAGGTTATTCACTTGTCCTTATATCACGAGGTACCGTTGCATTACACTAATCCTTGCTTAAAAGCACATAAAATGTACTTAAAAACGCATAAAAAGTCAGAATTTTCGAGATTAAAACACTGGCCTTTGCGAAAATTCTTTAGTTAGCCAACTGCAAAGCCGTAAAAACTGTTACGTTATTAAATTTAAATTGCTAAATATTTGCATTATTAAGATTGTAGAAAGGTTAATTTTACAACGTTACCAATACCTGCTACTTATAGGTTACACAGAGCACATAGAAAGGTCCTAGACGGAATATATAGCCGATCTATAACTTCACGACCGAAAACCGAAAAACACACACCATTTGTTTTCGACATATTGCAATTGGACTTAGGGCAGGCGTGGCTCACTCCGCGATTTCATCGCTTTGCTACAGGTAGCTACAAGTACATCCGTTCCACACCAATTTTGGTGGCTAGCCATAAGCCGCGCGTGGCGCTGTCGCCATCTAGCGGCCATATCTGTCCTGATCGTAACAGATGCGTTTTGTTAGAGAGTGAGTCTTCTGTACCTATAGTACTATTATTTATTCTGTGCTTCTCTCTCACTGGTCGGTCCCTCATTACTGAGGATCGTGGTCACTGGAAACCCTCAAATAATCGATCTGTCTCCATCGGTTGCGGTCCAAAGTACTCACTACTTGATGTAGCTTGGAAGAGGCGGTGGATTCTTTTATTTGGTCAGACCAACGTGTTGGCGATCGGCCTCGTGTTCTCTTGCCTTCGGTATTGCCAACAATGACCAATTTTGCCAGATTGCTATCCTCTCTTCGCATTCTGTGCTGAGGGCTTACTATTTATTCTGTGCTTAGGGCTTACTTAATGCCGCAACAGTGCTGCAGCCTGCAGTTGTGCTGTAGTTGCCATTCGAATACGTGGTATCACAGTTTTTGATATTCCAAACTAATTCTGGCTGGTACCGAGAAAAAAAAACGTACCTGTAACTTCAAAAGATTATTTAAACAAAGTCTTGGTCAGTTGGTCTCATTAAAGTTTAATCAGTTTTTTACCGTATTTAATGGATTTCAGAAACAATAGACAAGTCATAACATAACTTTTCATTTATATTTTCTGTAAATACACGTTTCTAATGTCGTATTACAGTAATATAACTAGTTTTCCATACAACTAATGTTGCGTCTGAAGTCCTTCATTGTGCCCATATCTATTTGAATAGGTCTCGTCCGTAAGGCGGCGTTTACAGTTGTACATAGTTGAATACAAATAAATTCAAATAAAATAAGTAAAAAATCGTTATACTGTGGGTTAGTCCAATTTCTGACATTCAGATTTACAGATTAGTTATTTATTTATTTAAAGAGGTTAATAGCATTATAATCTTTTTATACACGTACCTTACTTCTCAGCAGGTTTTCACTTTTCTGGAATCTGTTTCTCGAACTTTATTAGACTATATGTAGGCCGCGAACTGTCAAATCGTTGGGTTTCCATGACAACACATTAATAATATTAGTCTAATACCATACGAGTAATTGGCCCTCGTACCTAAATAATTAACGATTTTAAATGAGTAATCAAGAAGTCCATCCAAATTGAATGCTAATAACTTCACTTAGAAATACGGTTAATCTATGAGTGAAACAGACGTAACGTGGCAGTGCATGTTATCCCCTTTCCTTTTAGGACATGTATACAGGGTGATTCATGAGACGTGAGCAGGACTAATCCTGCACACTCAGTAACTGATAATTGATCGATCACCGTCGTATTTAAGTGAAACAACCACACTTTTTCCTATTTTTTAACTTTTTGGTGAGGGCAAATTTAATCCTCTACAATCATGGCCACCCTACAACACCTAATTAATAAGCATAAAACCTCTTTAACTTTTTGATTACGAATAAAATAAACTGTCAAACTTGAGTGAGATACGAGTTTTCAAAAGTAACCAGACCGCGATGACAGTGATGACATTCAATTTGACACAGAATATCGGTAGTTTAGTATTCTAATTTTAGGGTGACCACGCATGTCGTAAATAAATTAATAACTTTTTTTTTTCAACACGACTTAAAAATTAACGTTATCCTCACTAATACTGATACGAAAGTGTTGCTTATAATTTACGAAATGCGCAGTATTAGTCCTGCTCACGTCTCCTGAATCACCCTGTATAGTACGTAACTTATTATTGTTCTGTGCGACGCTTTTTTACAGTTTCGGTGCGACTCATTCGAAAACGAAACCCTTTTGATTTTCGCCACAGGGTGTATAACATAGATAACTTGCTCAAAAAGTAAAAAATGTATATTTACGAAGGAAAGTAATTTTGTGTGAATAAATAAATTCATTGGGTATATCTTGGATCTACCTATTGGTTAAATGTTTAAAAAATTATGGATCTTTGGTGAGCCGATGTTTAGCTGATACATCTGATATCCACACATTTTTTAGGTTTTAAAAATAACTTCAAGTTGGTAAAGTCGTCACTGTAAACGCACCTTTACACCTAACTACAAAATTGTGCCCAAAGTTGCCATCCTAGCCGGACAGACCGTTAAGGGGCCGGTATCGGACCAAAAGGGTAGGGTAATATTAACTGAGAGATTTAAATAGGACACCCGGTGAAAAGTCGCCTTTTTGCGGTATCCGGTTACGGTTTCTGGTAGTGTGGATACCGGAATTTTAATTCGGTTCCGGGAACTTCGGGAAAGGGTTAGCGGTACCTATATAATAAGTTTTGGGTTAAATACGTACATAGTGTATTGGTGTAGCAGCCTTTTATTTATTGTAAATAACTAAACATAGAACAAACAACTACGTAGATTGTTCAGTTAGTTTTTTATTATTATTTGTCTGTCTTTCCATATCTCGGGACCATGGGCTCCCGGACCTTTGGGAGGCGTGCGTGGGGCCGAAGCCAACAGCGCAGAGGCCCTTTAAGACAATTTAATCTAAAAGCAAGGGATACACGTGGCGGATACCATCCCCGAACGCACAATATGATACATACGGAGGTGGTCCCCGCCAGGTGTAAAGACTATTGCAGTGCAGCACTTTTGTGCTGCGATGGAAACTAAAGGTCATAGGTTATAGATTTTAATTTTGGATGGACTGGATATCGGGCTATGGGAGGAGACTAGCGGACACCTGCCGGGACAATCAGTCTCAAAATTGTGAAAGACAGGTGGTGACTCGCCAACTCATTTAGTGGGTCCCGCAATGGCCGGACGCACAGTGCGACAACAGGGCAACACTTTGGAGTGGCTATGAGGTTGTCGAGAGGTGAGTCTGCGGTAGCCAGATCCCGGTAATCCGTTCAGCAGGCCGCCGGCGTTATGACATTTTACATATCCAACTCTTGCGACTCCACTCTGGCCGGCCGGTCAAGGCAAGCACAGAGGCGAGGGCCAGATGAAAGCGCCCTCTGGAATAGGGGCCCGCGGTGTCGCCACTCACCGTCAGCTCGCCACAAGCTGCCCCCGCGGGGTTATTATTATTATTTTGTTTCTCCATTTTGGATTTCACGGGCCTATAAATCCCGGTCGTTTGATAGGCTTGCGTGGGGATATAGATCCAACACGTAGAGGCCCCTTGGAGAGCTTTAATGTCATGTAGAACGCCTGCTGGAACCCGTTCACAGGCGCAACAATAAACACCCATGAACCGGTCGCAGCAGGCATTGGGACTATTGTAGAAAAAGTGAATATAATATTTTAAACTTTCGCGTTTTGAACACATATTAACTCACATTAATAGACGGGTCTAACGCGAATTTTATTCAATTTACCGACGTTTCGACACAGGTTTCACTGGTCGTGGTCGCGGCTGACCAGTCAAGCCGGCCGGCCGGGGGTGGCGGGGGTAAGCCCTGAATAAAATTCGCGTTAGACCCGTCTATAAATGTGAGTTAAAAAGTGAATAGTATACCGGTCTATGGATTGAAATTTGGGTGGACAATGAGACTGGGCTATTCTAAAGAGGTCCGGACACCTGCCATAACAATGCTATAACACACGTTATCGAGGCAGGTGGTGACTTGCCGCTGACTAGATGGGCCCCTGAAACTGTCGTCGCGAAGACGACCAGGAGCAACATCGGTGTGAGCGGCTCAGGGGCGTCGAGAGGTGAGCGCCGCTTTCTACCCAGTGGCTGTTACCAGCCACTGTGCCAACTGGCGTCTTATGCATCTTTCACTTCCACCCCTGGAGCATATAGCTCTAGCGACTCCTCTCTGGACGGCCAATGAAGGCAAGCCAGAGCTGAGAGTCCTGCGGGTCCCCTTGGGATCCACTCCGACCGACGAAGACACGCCGGAGACGGAGACCCTGACCGACTCTCGGGAGCACTCGGGTCCGTGGGGTCGTTACTCCCCAACAACTCGCCACAAGCTGCCCTGCGGGCTTATTATTATTATTATTGGGACCATTGGGAGGCCTTTGCACAGCAGTAGGACATTATAGGCTCCCAATAATAATAATAAAAACTAACTGAACAATCTATGTAGTTATTTAAATACTGACACTATATATTTTTTTTTATTACAATATTTAACAAAATCAGTAACAACAGTAAATTTTGTTAAACATTAGTCTTTTCTCCCGGCCAACGTATTAAAACACACTTTAAGCTTTGTGGCTACCACCAGTTTGGCACTGACATAAACGCCATCGAGAACGAAAATTACTTTCTGTGCATCTCGCTCGTACTCGCATTAGTGCAAGCGAGATGTATAGAAAGTAAAATTACGTAGACGTTAGCGTATATGTCACTTTTGACACTGTCAGTGGTACGATAAAATCGATTCGGTACCTGCCTCCAATAAACAATTTTCAAAGAAACTTAATTAACATTGATTTTAGAATGGTTCCGGAAAATAATAAATTTACATCATTAAATCTAGGCAAATGCCAGCTGTTTGCGGTTTTAATTTATGAAAGGCAGTCAAAAGGAGGTAAATAAATAATGCATGTAAAACATTAAAATTAACGTCTTCATTCATACAATGCGATACAGGAGTGCGGTGTACCACGAAAGCTGTTAACTTAGGGCCACTTTCACCATTCACTAACCCGGGGTTAACCGGTTAAAAATTGAGTTACCATGGTTATCAGTACAATTTGACACTGGATTAACGGTTTAACTGGTTAACCCCGGGTAAGTGGGATAGTGCAAGTGGCGCTTACCAGATTTAAAGAACACCAGTAGACTGGAGTCCAAATTAACTGAGTTAAAGTTAAAAAAAGTGGAGAAACACGATAAAATATCTGCTTCTATAATAAAACTCATAAATACGCACTATACGTAAAATCCTTTCCAATCCTAAGGCACACTTGCACCATTCCACTAAACCGGGGTTAACCAGTTAAACCGTTAACCCAATGTCAAATTGTACTGGTAACCATGGTAACACCAGGTTTAACCGGGTAACCCCGGTTATTCAATGGTGCAAGACGCCCTAAGCTGAACCCTATCTATTTCAATAAAAAATATACCTAAAGTCCCTATCGTTCGTGCACGCTGGAGTAAAAAAACGCAAAGACAGGTTAATCGTGGAACGATCTCATCGGCTTCTGCGAGCGGATAAAAAGAGATAAAGAGGCGAAGGGCTGGTGGTCTGTATTACTTAACTACTGACGGGCGCTAAAGTGTTTGTTAATGTCCTCTTTATTCGTTTATGGTACTATGTTAGGACTAATACTTAATATATATTGTTTACGTACATCCTGACTTAAATACATACTTGTGTTTTAAGTATCATAAGAAATATTACAATTTAAGGTCAATGTGGCTAATTCAATCCACTAGCGTTTTTAGCGTTACCACACTCGTGTGATCCTATTATGAAACTCACTTCGTTCGTTTCATAAACCCACTCTCGAGTTTTGATGCCTCTCATTATGTAGCAGTCACATAAACTACTATTATTGATATATAACCTGACAAGGTCAATGTGGCTAATTCCGTCATATGGGCTATTCCATCCACTAGCGTTTTTCTTGAACAACGAACAACATTGATAATTTCGTCGAAAAAGCAGCGATTGCTTTTAGTTTCAGCAATCAAAAGCAAATGGATTTTTTCTTACGATTTAAAATCAAAGAAATATACGCCCGTGGACGGAATAGCCCCTATGACGAATTAGCCACATTGACCTTAGATTGATGCAAAACCTTAAAACTTATGTTTGAAACTGTACCTTGAACGTAAATGATGCATACAATGGCTCCGTTCCTGCATTATGACAAAAAATTCCATCATTAAGCATACACTGCCAAAAGAGTTGCTTTTGTCAAAATATTTACAAAAACAAGACAAGTCATTACAATTGCATAGTAACTTATCAAACTTCAGTGCTAGCAAGCGATCGAAATGCGACCTTAATACAATTGTTACAAGGTAGATATTAGGACTAAACAGTCGTAAGCTGAATGGGTAGCGTCTTACAAGTTAGGGAGTGGCCATTCGATACATTGGCAACTTTGGTTGTTAGCAAGAATCGAAGTCACGACCTCTAACTTTGCAGACAAATAAAACAGTTTAACAATTGTGGTAATTAAATGGGGTCTGTTACAAGAGTTACAAGAGTTAGTACTTATACCTATAAATAAAAACCGGTTAAGTGCGAGTCGGACTCGCGCACGAAGCATGGAACCCATTACGCAAAAAACGGCAAAAAATCACGTTTGTTATATGGGAGCCCAACTTAAATATTTATTTTATTTTGTTTTTAGTATTTATTGTTATAGCGGCAACAAAAATACTTACATCATCTGTGTAAAATTTCAACTGTCTAGCTATCACGGTTCATGAGTGAGCCTGGTGACAGACAGACGGACAGTGGAGTCTTAGTAACAGGGTCCCGTTTTTACCCTTTGGGTACGGAACCCTAAGAAGGTTGTTTAATAAATAAAAACTTTTCCAGTTACCATCTACCTATAATTAAGAGTATTTTTTATTATTATTTTTAGTTTTATGATAATGTTTCTTTACTACTGAACGATACATTTTTTATTCGTCAAATATTCCTTCTCAATCTAAAGCCTGACCAGGAATATATGATCATGCGCCATGTTGCGGAATTTCATTGGAACTAATTTCTTACACTGGCAATAATTTTAATAATAGGTTGTCACTGTTGTCAGTGTCATTGTGGCGGTTTACTAGAATAATACTTAAGTGATACTAAATAATTAATGACAAAAAATGGCCAAAACTATACATAATCAAGAGCGAAACATTGTAAATAATGTAAATAATAAACTGCTGGAAAAGAACCGTTCGGGAAATTAAACTATTTCGCTACGAAACATTTCCAAATCAACATCAGAGCTGACAGGTAAACAAATCAAAATGTCATTATAGTCAGGTTATTACGACTTGGTTATTGTAGTGTTATGTTATACAAGCGAGGAAATACTTAAGTACAGTAACAAAGATGTGTTTGAAAAATATTTACTATGGGCAAAGATAACATACATTAACATACAGTGGAATCCGTTTATTATGACTCCGCATATACTGACCAACCGCTTACTATGACGTAATTACTGCGCGAAGTTTGGTTTTCATATAAAATTCTTTGTGACAAATTCGGATAAGATGACTTCGCTTATAGTGACAAACCGCTTACTATGACCTATAAATCCTATTTTCATGAAATTATGTCCGGTTATACTGACACATTTGCTGGTTTTGGTGGCCGTCCTTCTTTCCCTGCGAGGACATTTGGTGCGTGCGTGGCGTTTAAGTTATATTAGTTTTGATTCTCGGTGACAACTTGACAAGTAAATTTTTGGTACAAGGTTAATAAAATTCATCTCTCACAAAGGAATTTGAGATTAATTTGGAAAAATTAACAAAAATATGAAGTTAATCAACTATGCTTTATATGACATCCGCTTAGTATGACGTATTTGTCAGTTCCCTTCGATGTCATTATAAGCGGATTCTACTGTACATTTTAATTTTTAGTTTTAATCTTGTGTCGATAGATGGCAATAAATTTGCAGTAACTACAAAATTTACTATGACAATAACTCTCTATACACTCTATTCTCTTTGCTATGAGCTTTGGAGACGATCAATTTTGTTCATTGACAATGTAGCAGACCCTATGTAGGGTAATTTTGACCTATGTGTGACGCGTAAGAAAATACATGAATATTATAGGGTAAAACCCGACAATAAAAAAAATGTGAACACCGAATATTTGGATTCTGATTATGATTAGAGTGAATAAAAGTATGTAAGTCAAAATAACGAGTTGCCAATCCACATTGCTCAGACTATACTGAACTGTTGCCATATAAATGAGAATAATAGCGCCCTCTTGACAATGATCATATATTCCTGGTCAGGCTTTAATAGATATTGGTAAATTTTGGTGGTAAACTTATCTGTAAGTCTATAAATTTTGTCATAATTATAACAAATGAGACCGAGCAGCAGGCGTATTATTGATTGCTTTATCCACGTGATAAAATAACTGTCACTTTTAACACCGCGGCAGTGGGGAGACACTCCTGACTTCGGTCGAACTCGGCTCCGCTCGGCTCAGCATTGCTCCGAGCAATTATTAGGGTTGGCACCACTTGACTTCCTTTTGCGTGCACGACCACAGATAAGATAATCACTTGAATTTTGACAACCCTAAATTGCCGAAAGGGATAGTGCCATATATTAGAAAGGCATAGCATGATTCGACCCTGAACCGCTGTCAAACTTCGGGTTTGTAGGAAGTGTCCTTTCTGTACGGTAGTACTATTATTTCTTCTGTGACCGCGGGATAAAGTGACGGACACCGTTTTATCCCGCTATCACGTAGACAAGAAGGACTTTGTTTTTACCTACTTTAATTTTAAATGATCGTCTAATTTTATATTACAGATTGGAATCATTTTTAACTATTTACGGTACAAACAGCAACACATTCTGTGGACCTTATTACAAAAACCATAAGGTCCCCCGATGTAGTTAACAGTGACGGCGATGGTCCATAATTAGTTATCAAAAACACCAGTTTAAAATAAACACGCAACCATCGAATAAATAACGAAGCTTCGTAGTTAAGTCATATAAGCCAGCGTATTATTACGTCAGGAACACAGACAAAACATCCTCTAGACTGAGCATAGTCACGCTACCCCCTCTGCCACGCATACGGTAAATTTACTCCATGTTCGAGTCGAAAGTGTCTTTGTGTGACGTCCGTGAACTCGTTCGTCGTTTGAACGGACCAATCACGGCACGGGATCTCGCTCACCTCGTCCCGCGCACCCCCGCATTTTTGGCAGCATCGGTTGCATGAAATAATTGCTCTAAACTCCGTCTAGAGGATTCCTAGTCTATGGTCAGGAATAACACTTTAACAAGTGCAGTTTGCCGGACATTGTTGAGTAGCGCTACGGGCACTTAATACAGGTTGTCATTATTATACAGGCAGAATATTTTTACGACACGGGAATTCAATTGCAATTGTTAGGGTCACTTGCACCATCCCACTAACCCGAGGTTAAGCGGTAAACCGTTAACACAGTGCCAAATTGGACTGGTATCCATGGTAACTCCAGGCTTAACCGGTTAACCCCGGGTTAGTGGAATGGTGCACGTGGCACTTAATGGCCTGGGACGTAATTTTGTTAAAAATTGGTAACTCTCATTGAAGTTAACGCAATTTAAAACAATGTTTTTGGTTTTCTTATATTTTTCACACAACCTTTCACAAAACTCAGCCTGAATTTTTCACTCGTGTTTTCTTTTCCGACGAAATAATTTGGAAATAACGAACTTCAAGTTGACAGTTCACTCATTAACTTTAAAAGAGCTTGCAAATTGCGGATATTACTAATTAGATAATCACTATAGGTATTCGGTACCTACGGTATTAGATACTGAAGATAGTTATAAGCAGTTTTTTTGCGTCATAATCTTTTTATTTTATGTTAGGTTGTTTTTATTTAACGTAACGTAACATACGTATTTCGTAAAATATAGTAGGTACCTACCTATGTTTATAAAAAAGGTAATTAAAATTACCCCTCTCTTTCTTCCTTTTCTTTTTAATAACGCCGTGAAAGTGACAGAACGAATTGAATCCAAGTACACATTTCTGTACTGTCGAGAGAACTATTTTATTTGTATCAATGGGCACCTTCGCATCAGGGACGGCGTGACGTGTTTAATAGTTAGTTAGAACGAAATATAAATTATAATCACAATTATAACTTACCATTCGATCCATAAAGGTGTATCAAATCACAGTTGAGCAGAAACACACTTAAGCCGTCCATACTTTTAATATATTTTTAGGGTTCCGTACCCAAAAGGTAAAACGGGACCCTATTACTAAGACTTCGCTGTCCGTCCGTCTGTCTGTCACCAGGCTGTATCTCACGAACCGTGATAGCTAGACAGTTGAAATTTTCACAGATGATGTATTTCTGTTGCCGCTATAACAACAAATACTAAAAACAGAATAAAATAAAGATTAAATGGGGCTCCCATACAACAAACGTGATTTTTGACCAAAGTTAAGCAACGTCGGGCGTGGTCAGTACTTGGATGGGTGACCGTTTTTTTTTGCATTTTTTTTTCAGTTTTTTTTTTCATTATGGTACGGAACCCTTCGTGCGCGAGTCCGACTCGCACTTGCCCGGTTTTTTATTTGTTATAAGTCTATATTATTCGCCACATAAAACATCATCCTGTAAACGCATAGGCGTAATACCACGGGGAAGCGGGCGATCCTATGGCGAGATAGAGGCGATTTTATTCACAACTTGATTTATATCTTTATTGTGAACTTATCTTATAGAGCTTAGGTCTAAACTACGGTGTTAGAACCTGCTAGATTCCAGCCGGCTATTCTTAGGGAAAAATAACGAAAGCTTAAGGTAAACGTACTGGTGCTCGACGCTGTCCCAGTACATGTCATCTTGAAATTTAAGTCATTGCCAATAGAGGTGACAGCAAGATGTCATCTATTGGGCATTAGCATTTCGAGCACTAGTACGTTTACCTTACTAAGTTTAACCCTAAAGCGATTAGAAAAGCTTGACTAATAAAATTATAAGTTTATCTAAATTTTATAAGTAACGTGGTACCAATGAATTTTTTGATAACACAATTGTAAAAATAGATACTTAAGTACCTATTTAAGTATATCGGGTTTGCATTGATTGACTAACACGTTATTTATTATTCGCGGATTAGCAAAGCGAAGTTTTTGTTATATTTAATAATTATATGAATTTAAAGGAAAGTGACCAAACATTTTAAAAACACTCAGATTTTTTTTATAAACATGACTTGACGAAGGGAGATAAAACATCGCCATATAAATTCCTAATTATTAATAGAATCTCCAAGCGTTATTAAATTTCGAAACACTTTACAAATTAACTTGTTATTTCCATTAAATATAACGAGAGCGTGCCGTGGACAAGAGCAGGGAACGAAACTGATAATCCTGGTTAAATTCTATAAGGTACATGGGGGCAATTTCGATTGCGGGATATGTTAAACTTTTTTTTTTCGGCGGCAAACAATCATACAGCCCGCCTGATGGTAAGCAGTCACCGTAGCCTATGGACGCCTGCAACTCCAGAGGTGTTACATGTGCGTTGCCGACCTTTTAAAAACCTGTACACTCCTTTTTTGAAGAACCCCATACTGCAGACCCTCGGGAAAACCTCGGAAGGGAGCACTCATTCCACAGCCGGAGCGTCCGCGGGAGGAAATTCCACTTAAGTCGCACAGTACGCGACCATTTAGGTTCTAGGATGTGAGGATGAACACCCTGCGGCGGCCGACGGCGAGCGGTGCGGTGATAGAAAGCGGCCGTTGGCATCATGTCAAATAGTTCCTCAGAGCACAGCCCATTGTACAAGCGGTAGAACACACACAAGGAGGCAAAGTCTCTCCTTAGACATAAAGGTTCAATACCGCTTGTGAGTTTGGGATCATCGACGATTCGCACAGCGCGCCTTTGGACTGAGTCGAAGGGTCCAAGCTGGCATCCAGGTGCTCCTGCCCAAAGGTGACAGCAGTACTCCATATGGGGTCTGACTTGCGATTTATAAAGCAGCAGTCTTTGCCCCGGAGTATCGCCTCGCTTTATTGAGCACACCGAGTTTTTTGGATGGCAGCGCAGCCTTACCTTCCAGGTGGCTGCGGAATTGGACGTCACTGGAGATGTCAACACTGATTATCCCAATACTCCCTGACATGGATATTAACTAGAGTCACACACAACACACATAACACATCTTTTTCGCTATCTGGACATATATGGCACTTTAGTTGATAATGTAAAACATAGAAGTTATTTCGATTAGTTGAAATTATCCCGCAGTCGAAATGGCCCCCCTGCACCTTATGTGTGTTGTATAACTAAGTATGTATCTACCTAAAGTTTTATATAAAAAGTTGTAATGTAAGTTTTTCATTGGACATAGATATGTTCTCCAACTTCCCAACTACCGAAGGAGGGTTAAAGACTAGCCTACAAACTACTAATTGATAGATTACAATATACCTATATAGAGATGTCAGCTGACATCTTATTTGGAGAAATGACATAGGGTAGGGTACCTTTTAGGAATTCTGCAATCGTTTTTTTTTTACTTCCTTTTATTCGATCTAGTCTTATTACTATATGGAAATTAGAGTCAGCATCTACAATTTCAATTCTCAAACCATTCGTAAAAATATTAGTATGACGAAATTAAAAAACCATATCATTGAAATTAAACTTGAATAAAACAAATCACCTTGGCTGATCTGATGGTACTGATATATTTTTAACTATACCTATACATATTCATAGATAGGATGCGCGCAATTTATAAAACATAAATAAAACGCTGAATACCAAATGGGAATATATCCACAAAATCAATTTTATTTATTTCATAGCACCTCCGCCATTTTCAAAGCCCCCGTAGGTTTGTTATGCTTATGAAAATCTCGAGCAAACGTTAATTTCGTCGGTTCGTACCCAAAGCAAACATTGCCGTAGTTTCAAGGGCTTCCGTATTTCATTACTTCGTGTTTTTATCAAGTCCGGCACAGGTAAAAATATAAATTAAGTACTTATACCAGATGAGTTTTATCGCTACGGGTATAATTTTAGCTATTTTTAATATAAAACCTTGTACAATTTTGGCGGATAGGTACTTACCCATTTTTTGATGCTAAGATATACATATTATTATATGGTATTAGCAGTATTAGGTTAGAGATTAGGTACAGTCAACGTCAAAAATATGTTTACACTTTTGGACCTTACGCCTTTGTAATAAGGCAAAAAATGTAAACATATCTTTGACGTCGACTGTACTAGATCTTCGTTTATGAATGAGTATGTTTTTGAGCTACTATTTCTTGTTGTTGATTTTAATGGTTTCAATTAACTGTAGGTAGGTAAAACAATTGCTATTTTATGATACATAACAAATCTAATCTATCTACCTAATATGTACGAAATTACCTAAGTTCGTATTATCCTTAACATGTCTCAACATGTCTTTATTAAATCCTGCGGTACCTACAAAAGTTCCATTTCTAAAGTTAGAATCTAACCGAACGAGTTTGTGCTTTGTCAACCTTTGAAGTTTTAATAAGAAAACAAATTGCTATCTAATAAAATACCTCGTAACCCACACATTCCAATCAACTTCATTTCAGACACAATATTCCAAAACCCGCAAGTTAAAATGTCATGAAGCCAAACCACTTTTGACGAAACTTTGGGCCCGATTCGGATTTTGAAATAGACATCTTTTAGACATCACCAAGATACGATAACGATATGTTTAAGATCTACCCTGTCAAATATGACATTTGCGCGATTCTGGAGATACTCTTGAACGATTTCCTTAGGATATGACTTAGAGATCCAATTCACATCTAATAGATATCTTACGCTATCTAACGTAAAAGTGACATTGGTTGCCCGAATTGCGCTGAAAAAGAGAACTAGTTGATATCTAAACTATAACGTATCTAGAATGGATCTAGTACGTGTCGTCTCTTGTGAATATATTGAAGTTCGAATACGGCAGTTTGGAGCGCTTTTATTACATTTTTCCGATACAAACTTGGTTACATTCTGATTGGAAATCGCTGTCCGGATTGTTGGCAAGTCCTTTTATTAGGTTTTGTGTTTGTGCTTATAGTAACTACAGAGACAGAGTTGTTTATCGACTTTAAAAATAAGGTGAACAGTGTCAGTGTTGAAGTGGTTTTATTATAGTTATTTATGATACAAGCGCCAAAATAGGAAATTACGTGTATCGTACAACGTTTTACAGTACATATGGCTCTTTAGATTTTCGACGTAGTTACGTAATGTGCTTATTATAGCACCAGATGTACTGTAAAGTTTATTAATAATTTGCCAGTGATAATGTAAATTATACTAACCGCAAGCTTCGTTTTAGGCATTTGTCGTCTATGCAGTAATGGATATTATTTTATCACCTTCCACTGATAAACAAAAGCGAAGGTAGGTATACGTCTACGGCAGGACGACAATTTCTACAACGTCAGTGCTTGCTCTGCTACAGTCCATCCAATGTTACTGCTATCGACATCATCATCAACATCATCATCATCGTCATCATCATCATCATCATTATTATTATCATCATCATCTGTTTAGATTGTTTTCATGACGAGATCATTGTGAAAGTTCGTAAACAATTAAGTAAACAACCACAATTAATTAACATAAGAGTATTTTACGTACTAATCAACGACATAATTTGTTTATGGGTCAAACAGATCACTGTGTTATGTCTTTCCTGTAGACATACACAAGAGTTAAGGGCTATAAAGGTTAATTTTCTTATTTAACCCTTATCCACGTGAAAAGGTCCTCCTTTTATTTAAAGAACTATGATAAAATCATTACTTACATGCCCACAAGCTGTTAACTATTGCCCACAGGAGAGAAAACTAGTGTGTTATCGCGAACAGTACATTTTTCTCTCCTAAGTAATGATTTTATCATAGTTCTCTAAATAAAAGGAGGGCCTTTTCACGTGGATAAGGGTTAAATAAGAAAATTAACCTTTATAGCCCTTAACTCTTGTGTATGTCTACAGGAAAGACATAACACAGTGATCTGTTTGACCCTTATAGATATTCTACTTAGTTAGCACCTTAGTATTCTTATAAAATAATTCGGTTCTCAGAAGCTTTCCTTTTAATGATATCAACCAAAAAAAATCACAGATTTCGTGCCTCACACGACTATCGAGCACATTGGAAATGAATCTACGGAATTCGAAAAAATATTGTCGCTGAGCGACGAGAAAGTCTGGATAAGGAAAAAGTTACAAAATAAAACTACAACGTTGAATGATAATTATTTTATTCTTAGATTAACACAAGTATTCTGGACATAACGCATGTGAACAAACAAATTTCAAAATTTCCACACGCGTATCGAAGTTTGAATAATTGTCGCCGTGGCGCATAAGTATAGGTACATATTTCATTTTTCGATTAATAAGCAGGATATATTAATGTTCAAAGTACAAGAAAATTATTACACGGCAAATCCGTAGTCAACTCGAGAAGTGGTAGCCACATCGCCGTTATCGTCACTCGAGTCTTGATCGGCAGCGGCCCATTTGCTGCAAGATATTGAAATTTCTTGACAGCAGTTTGACGCGACGAGAGATGACCGGGTGGATTTCAAAATCCTGCGAAAACTTATGGTTCGGTCTTTATAAAAAAAACTAGTAGGTTATGCGAGTTGCAACTTTTTTATGTTTTTAAGAACTATTATCTTCATGTTCCTTCAATTACCATCTCCAATAACTTAATAGTTTTTTTTATATAAAATGTTTTATGTGTCTAAAATCATCACCGTCTACCGGAAAAATCTGAACCTTATTGTTTGCAGTGAAAATTATAGCATACCTATCGTACGATTGCGATTTTTCTTTTACTTATATCTTTTCCATGTTGTTGTTTAACACATGAAAAAATACGCAATAATTCCTTCACCGAGAAAGTACATTTAAAAATATTTAGAATTTTGTCACGAATATTCGTCAACACCGTCATGGTAATGTCAATGTGAGCTTATCTCCGTGTATGAACAACGAAATACCGCTAAAGGTCCTTGCCCTATTTTTCACTTTAATATAGAATGCCAAAAATGATTTCACTATAAAGTCACATCATTGAATCGTGAGAAATATTACGAACAAATTTGTAAAACGTAGTTTGTCACAACAGAGCATCATCACCGTTATGCTTTGGTTTAAAAAAGTTACAAATGATATATTAGAAATAATTATTGAAATGAATGGCAAACTACATGAAGTTTATTGTGTAGCATAGACATTAACTACTATTATTCGTATTCTAGAAATAAAAACAAGAAACTCTCAAATCGTCAACACCATACCCATCATCACCGGGAAAAAATTACGACCGGTGATGATTTCATGTGTATGGTGATGACGGTTCTCAGAAACTTTTCTAGTTATTTTGCTATAATTCATTATGAAATTAAGCTGTATGTTTGAAAAACGTTCTCTATGTCTTCTAACACTATATAATGTCTACCTTATAAATGTAGAATAAATGTAGAAGAAGATATGACTATTTCTTTCACACTAGAGGATGGTTAGTTTTAAAAAACATTTTGACTGAAGTAGGCAAAATTTAGGTCACTTAGAACTTAGAACATACAAATGTTTATTTTTTATTATCTAATAATGTAAATCGTGCAACTTAGAGTCTGTAATTGCATGTTAGTCGTGTTAAAACAAAGTATTAAGTTTTAAGCGACCATAGGCTACGGTACTGGCTCACTATCGTAATGGCCTTATGTTTTTTGATAATATTATATTAATTGATGTATATAATTACAGCAATTAATAATTATACCATTGGGTAGTCACCGGACCCAATACCTAACATTTTGTAACTTATGACATGCATTACAAGTAGGGGTCTTACAACTTATAAAACACTTATTATATATTAATGTTTAGCTATTAAACAATATATATATGGATTTAAATCATTATAGCTATTTTTAAAGTTAATTTATAAAACAACAAAAATACAAACTTATGCAATGAATCAAATTATCAAAAAAAAAGTAATATATCATAAAAATTAAGCTCACTGGTAAGCCAGCAATTTTATAATATGATATAAATACCAAGTTATGCAGTAGATAAAAGAAGATGCGGGTTTAAACTGATAATAAGAGTACAATATTGTTAATATGATTTAACATTTAAAAAACCCAATAAAATAAATGAATACATAAATTGCCTATTTCGGAATATAAATTATTTAAAATTATACAATAAAAATACTTGTTATATATTTATTTATATGAATAAAATGTATTTTTTATAATTTTCTAAAAATAATTTATGTAGCTAGCTTATGTTCAAAAACATGTTATTTGTAATGTTTATTAAAGTTCTAAAGCCTTACAATTAAAAAAAGTTTTTGTTTTTTTAATACGTTTTTAATACATATATAAATTAGTTCCCAAATCGTCATTACCGTACATGCAGTGTCATTACCGTCTATAAAAGAGTCATTACCATACCATGATTGTCATCACCATCTTGCGTTTTTATTTTCCGAAAGCGATAACTTCAAATATAAGCCACAAATGATTATATAAATACCATAAATATCCTCAATATACAGCCCCCTATTACTTTGCCCAGCTAGAATCGTGTTAAATTAAACATTAAAAAAAAAATATTTTTTTGTATGGTGAAATTTTTGGTGATGAAATCCACCCGACCATAACAGCGTCTATGTTGCACCAAACCTGAGTTCCGCTAGGTACAACCAGGGTTCAGCATCAGCTCTATCTTGGGTACTACTCTCCTAAGTGCTCATCAAGACGAGTCGGATGACCAAAACAGCGTGTGCCTATGTTGCAACAAACCTGAGTTCCTTTAGGTACAGCCAGGGTTCAGCATCAGCTCTATCTTGGGTACTACTCTCCTAAGTGCTCATCGAGACGAGTCCGATGACCAAAACAGCCAAAACTGCCAGGGTTCAGCAGCAGCTATCTGCTAGCAGCCGCCAGCAACATGCTGAGGTGAGACCAGTTGGTGGCACTTTCTCTTTTTTATGTTTCTATGTATAAGTTTTTATTTTGTTTGTGCTCACGACTAAAATTATTTCTATTTTTACCTCTACCTCTACCTCTACCTCTACCTCTACCTCTACCTCTACCTCTACCTCTACCTCTACCTCTACCTCTACCTCTACCTCTACCTCTACCTCTACCTCTACCTCTACCTCTACCTCTACCTCTACCTCTACCTCTACCTCTACCTCTACCTCTACCTCTACCTCTACCTCTACCTCTACCTCTACCTCTACCTCTACCTCTACCTCTACCTCTACCTCTACCTCTACCTCTACCTCTACCTCTACCTCTACCTCTACCTCTACCTCTACCTCTACCTCTACCTCTACCTCTACCTCTACCTCTACCTCTACCTCTACCTCTACCTCTACCTCTACCTCTACCTCTACCTCTACCTCTACCTCTACCTCTACCTCTACCTCTACCTCTACCTCTACCTCTACCTCTACCTCTACCTCTACCTCTACCTCTACCTCTACCTCTACCTCTACCTCTACCTCTACCTCTACCTCTACCTCTACCTCTACCTCTACCTCTACCTCTACCTCTACCTCTACCTCTACCTCTACCTCTACCTCTACCTCTACCTCTACCTCTACCTCTACCTCTACCTCTACCTCTACCTCTACCTCTACCTCTACCTCTACCTCTACCTCTACCTCTACCTCTACCTCTACCTCTACCTCTACCTCTACCTCTACCTCTACCTCTACCTCTACCTCTACCTCTACCTCTACCTCTACCTCTACCTCTACCTCTACCTCTACCTCTACCTCTACCTCTACCTCTACCTCTACCTCTACCTCTACCTCTACCTCTACCTCTACCTCTACCTCTACCTCTACCTCTACCTCTACCTCTACCTCTACCTCTACCTCTACCTCTACCTCTACCTCTACCTCTACCTCTACCTCTACCTCTACCTCTACCTCTACCTCTACCTCTACCTCTACCTCTACCTCTACCTCTACCTCTACCTCTACCTCTACCTCTACCTCTACCTCTACCTCTACCTCTACCTCTACCTCTACCTCTACCTCTACCTCTACCTCTACCTCTACCTCTACCTCTACCTCTACCTCTACCTCTACCTCTACCTCTACCTCTACCTCTACCTCTACCTCTACCTCTACCTCTACCTCTACCTCTACCTCTACCTCTACCTCTACCTCTACCTCTACCTCTACCTCTACCTCTACCTCTACCTCTACCTCTACCTCTACCTCTACCTCTACCTCTACCTCTACCTCTACCTCTACCTCTACCTCTACCTCTACCTCTACCTCTACCTCTACCTCTACCTCTACCTCTACCTCTACCTCTACCTCTACCTCTACCTCTACCTCTACCTCTACCTCTACCTCTACCTCTACCTCTACCTCTACCTCTACCTCTACCTCTACCTCTACCTATACCTCTACCTATACCTCTACCTCTACCTCTATCTCTATCTCTATCTCTATTTCTATTTCCACCACCACAAGAATGCATAGATTGTCGAATAGTGAACACGTTATCTACGCCCGTCTCAAACAGGATAGATAGAGTTAGACCAAGAAAAATATGCAGCGATTTTGATAGCCCACGCAGTGCAAGTGTTATTCTGCCGTCATAATCCCCATAATTCACAACAAACACCGATAACGAATTCTGCGAAACATGAAGTCATAAATGTCATGTGAATAATGTTGTTCCGACTTTTTGACTATTTTAAGGTTAGGCTACAGGGCAAACCCTTAACCCGATCGTCTTTGTTTTAGGCTCAAATTGTAGCTGACTAAATTGCCCAGAGCCGTTTTTCTCAAATTTGTGATATCATTCTTCGTTTCCAAATTAACGAGCACCAAAATCAAAAATTCGGAAAAAATTGAATTTTATTTCCACTATTTCGACCATAACTTTTTTCGTTTATGACTTTCTCGAATAATTATTTCTGCACCTTACAGCTCTCGTGATTATGCGTTTTTTGAGCCTTTTTTTAATATCATATCTTCACAACTTTCCGAGATATAAGGGGATCGCACTTTTTCGTGAAATCGGACCCTTTACTGGAGCGAACGAAAAGACATTTCCAATGTCAAAAGGCGGAATACTCCTCAGGTGACCGTTATTGCACGAAGCCGCAAAATAAAATATAATAAATATTGCAGGACAGAAAGGTACTTAAAGGTAGCTAAACGTCCAATTAATTAGTCGATCGCGATGGCTCGCCCTTAATCCGGGGCATCGATAGCGTTATCGGTCCGTGTAATCCATACCGTATTAAGACTCCCGGTAAGGAACTTAACTCAAGCCATGCTCGTTGAAATTACAATTTCCGAGTATAGTGAATAAAGTCATCACAGCTCTCCTTCACTCTTAGAACAAAAACGTTTAGTAAATTGAAGAATTATATTTATTGGTATAGGTACTCAGGTAAATGAAAATGTATACCGGGTGTGGCCTGTAACACGAGCAAATAATTAAAAAATAGATTGTACTCCTCAAACCCTTTTGTTCAACAACTTTTAAAAATTATGAAGTATTTAGAGTACCTATTTTTCATACATAATAAATATTACTTATCTTCAATGGACCCCATCGCCACGCCATATCATTGTGATTGACGTTGCTT
The DNA here is from genome assembly GCF_910591565.1 of Cydia splendana. Classification (NCBI taxonomy): domain Eukaryota; kingdom Metazoa; phylum Arthropoda; class Insecta; order Lepidoptera; family Tortricidae; genus Cydia; species Cydia splendana. The sequence continues at coordinate 11,182,491 of NC_085977.1, forward strand.
GTCACGCCTTAAACATAACAAAATTCGCAATACATTGCGTCTTAGAATAAACTTTAAAGTGTATTAAAAATCAAACCACAAGTTATTTTTAAAAGTTGCTGAACAAATGTTGGTCAGTATGAGGAGTACAGCCTACAGTTTAATTTTTTGCTCGTATTACAGGCCACAGGCTGTATAATAATAATGAAATGTATATACCTTCTCTTCTTCTTCTTCTCTGTTGTATCGCTCTTGACAGAGCGGTCGTGGTCCCGTTGAGACGTCCGCATCGGTAGTAGAGGCACGGCTCTTCGCAAGATCACCCGCCGTCTCTTCCTGTTGGCAGACTGTCTGGCACAGTCAGATACGCGCTGCGGATTTTATTTGGTCAGTCTAGCGAGAGCATAGGTGTTCTGCCGCGCGATCTGGTTCCCTCCACTCTTCCTTGTACGACCAGTCGCTCTATGGAGTCGTTATCTCGCCTAGAGACGTGGCCAAAGTACTGCAGTATGCGAGACAGTACTACGGTCGATAAACGCTGTGTGAATTGTGATGCCTTGCGTGTGTGTAAAAATAACATCTTTAGTGCAATTTCACCGCTCCTTAATCTGATCAATCCTTTGGTGCTAAATTCTCAATCCTGTAATTTTTTTTTTTCTATATCATATTGACGTGATGCTGGCTGGCCTTCATGGCGATACCCAAAAAAATGCAAACATTGGAGCAAAAGTAGTATTAAATAGGTGTATATTTCGGAAATCTACTGCAATTTTCCGTAATTTTAATAAACTGTAATAATTACTATAGTAATAGGATAAAGCATAAGAGCTAGATTATTTTTCTTAGCATTACATTTAAACTACTGGCATAAAGTTGCAGTTGCAATCTTCATTTACACCAATTGATACATTTTGCTGAAGAGTCTTATATTTGCTTTGCATATTCCACTCAAGTATTAAACGACTCTTGATCATAAAGAAAAATAACCTTCAGCTCATAACAATCGTAACTAATGTATACATTAAACTTGCATTAACCGACCGTCTATAATCGATTACTATGCTTAAATTAAACAGTAAACAAATGCAAATTGTTCAATTTTACGATTTCAAAAGCGCCCGATCGGTTTTGCAAATGCACTACCGTATTACCGATTAAATGCTTAAAAAAGAACCATCTATTTTTTTATTAACGCAAACGAATTCCGAATTCAAATTAAGATGTCAAGGCTGTGGTCTTAGATAGAGCAGAATATAGGGATTATTACGCAAAACTCTGCCACTAGCAGGGGAGCCACTAACACTACCTACTGCGAAATACCAAAGAGAATAGATAGTATAGAGGGGTCCTGTCATAGTAAATTTTGTAGTCACAGTAAATTTACTGCCATCTATCGACACACGACTAAAACTCAAAATGAAAACGTATACAATTATAAAAAAAAATTATATATATTATTATATTATTTTATATGTATGTCTTTCCCATCACGGAACAATGGTGTTCCGGACCTTTGGGAGGCGTGCGCGGAGCCGAAGCCAACACGTAGAGGCCCTTTTGACACTTTAATGAAATGTAAGGGGTACACCGAGCGGAGGCTGCCCTTGCCCATGTCATGGGACGCACGCAGAGGCAGCACCCGCCAGGGTGTAAGGACTATTGAGAGTTGATGGAATCTAAAATGAACTAGGTTATTGGGTGAAAGCGATGGACTAAGAACTGAGCTATGGGGTAAAAAACCGGACGCCTGCCTAATAAAACGGTATGCAATTTTATTTCCGGCAGACGGTGACTCGCCCTCACAAGATGGGCCCCCACAAAAAGCGACATCTAGGATGGCTCAAGGGCAACACCGGTGTGAGCGGCTCAGGGGTGTCGAGAGGTGTGCGCCGCTTTCTACCCAGTGGCTGTTAACAGCCACTGTGCCAACTCGCGTCTTATGCATATTTCACTTCCACCCCTGGAGTTTATAGCTCTAACGACTCCACTCTGGCCGGCCGGCTAAGGCAAGCCAGAGGCAGAGAATCCTCTCCCACCCACCCTCCTTGCGGGTAACAGAACTCTCCAGGAGCACTCGGGTACGTGAGGTCGCTAATCCCCAACTGCTCGCCACAAGCTGCCCTGCGTTGACTGATTGCACTGGTAAAACCAGCGGGCGATGGGGTCGTCACATCCCTACGCCTTTATTATATTATTATTATTATTATCTGTCTTTCCATATCTCGGGACCATGGGGTCCCGGACCTTTGGGAGGCGTGCGTGGGGCCGAAGCCAACAGCGCAGAGGCCCTTTAAGACAAATTAATCTAAAGGCAAGGGATACACGTGGCGGATACCATACCCGAACGCACAATATGATTGTCGTCAAGCTCACCATACTTGTTAACCTATCGAATGAGATGATGCCTTTACTGATACTGGTTAGCGATATGTAATCATACTACATACGTATATGAGGCCTGGACGTTAGTGAGATGACGATTCACTCATTGCTGGTGTCCTACTTTATTACCTGCATATAAAATAAGTTTCACCTGATTATCCACCTGGTTTCTTGAACCTCATAGTCGCCTCCAAACCTCCCCTTATAGCGACCCCATTCCTCACACTAAGTTTACCATAAGTTCATATTAGCCATCAACAATTCCCTCGGATCACTGTTCACTCTGAATACTGATATACGTTAGTCACAATTTACATTAGGCACATCATTAATCTAATAACACCATAAGAAAGCCGTTGAATTGATCCCCAAAGCAAAATTCTCCCTCCGTATCTGTTCGCACATAACCTCCCTTTCTTACTATCGTTCGGCGTCTACCCTCTTGTCTTGTCCTAAAAAATCACAATAACCTAGAAGCGGTTATTTAACTTAAACATGACTGCGAGCGCCATCTACTCCATGACGCTGGCAACTATTAGCCGGTTCGCATGTTCGCGACAATGATACATCCGGAGATGGTCCCCGCCAGGTGCAAAGACTATTGCAGTGCAGCACTTTTGTGCTGCGATGGGAACTAAGGTCATAGGCTATAGATTTGAATGTTGGATGGACTGGATATCGGGCTATGGGAGGAGACTAGCGGACACCTGCCGTGACAATCAGTCTCAAAATTGTATGAGACAGGTGGTGACTTGCCAACTCATAGAGTGGGCCCCGCAATGGCCGCACGCACAGTGCGACAACAGGGCAACACTTTGGAGTGGCTGTAAGGTTGTCGAGAGGTGAGTCTGCGGTAGCCAGATCCCGGTAATCCGTTCAGCAGGCCGCCGGCGTTATGACATTTTACACTTCCAACCTGGAGCATAGGTCCCGCTCTTGCGACTCCACTCTGGCCGGCCAGTCAAGGCAAGCACAGAGGCGAGGGCCAGATGAAAGTGCCCTCTGGAATAGGGGTCCGCGGTGTCGCCACTCACCGTCAGCTCGCCACAAGCTGCCCCCGCGGGGTTATTATTATTATTATTATATATGGATACATTATTTTATTATTTTTATATCATTTTGACCCATGTTCATTCACTGATTGTTATGTGTTAAAATTGTTAAATATGAAACGGTGTCGTCACGCCATCTAGCTGAGCATAGGCTAAAGGTGTGTGCGCCATCTATCCGAGAATGACTTTTTCTTGATTTCCGAGGCACGTTTTTTCCTTAGGCTTTATTCATCTTATACGAAGTTACATACGTCTTTGGAAATACGAAATTTCATTATCTGCCTTTATCACTGTTGCGCGCACCCGAGCTGCATACATCGCTGTCATCGCAATTGTTAGTAGCTCTGTACACGTCAAAGGCCGTCGGACCACTGTTACTTTTTACACTGTGATATAACATTGCATGTGACACACAGATTGTAGGTACTAGGTATACATACAAAAACTTAGGACGATTAAGCGTTCTTGACGAGCCTATAGGCTTGACAATCCCATATCGTCAGAGGACAAACAATACAGATTTTACAGGATTCTACAGTGCATTTAAGTACGTGACTGAAGGCTCTTGCCAAATATTTTTTTGACTTGGAATGTCATCAATCGTTTTTCAACTTCTCAATTCTCAATCATGTAAATCACGTACGTCTCTTACATCGTCAAGTCAGTATATTTTCTTGTCATGCATGCTTGATATGATTAGGTACAATCAGCATCGATAGTAATGAAAACATCGCGCCAAAAATATCTGCCACCCTGGAATACATTTACAAATAGAGATATCTCCACTCCACAGCTCGCGTTTTAAAGTATACGTTTCATATTTAACAATCTGCTTGTTCTACATAATTATCATAATACGTATATGACATACATAGAGACAAATCAATTTTGGTTGAGTTAGTAATGTAGTAGATAGGTATTTTTGACACGTAGTTTGATACGCTACTTTTGATGGTGACTGTACTACTAATAATGTATATGTAATGACTTCTGCTATCCATACAGAGGATATTTATGATATTTATTTAATATTTTATCAAAAATTACTAAAAGACATAAACACGAATATAAAACTAAAACTAACTACAATTAAATTAACTAAAACTAAAAATTAAAAATACCTATCAAAATTTGGTGCCCTCGGGAGGGTGCCCAACACGCAGGCAGCGTTCCCGCGCTGGATTGCGATGGCAATTCTCTGCGCGAGAAAGCTGCCCGCGCGGGGGTCGCCCGTTGCCTCCCTCAGCCGTTTCCCGAGCGCCTTATGGAGCATCTGTGCACCTCTGCCCCACGAACCAAGCGTCTCGACGCCAAATGCGACGAATTCGTATTGAGCGCCGAGACAGCTGTATTTAGCTACCTTTTGACGCTCCCGAGTGTCCGCCGCCGCGCCAGCACGCCTGCTGGTCGATGGGACGTAGGACGCCGCTACCGTGTCAGCGCAAGTGGCGTCCCATACCAACGCACGACCCATCTTCCAGGGAATCAATGACATCCCGTCAGGGCGCTTACCGTCGTTCCGCACTATTTGGGGCTCCAGGGCGGCGGGAACGCCGGCACTGACGAGCGCCCTTCTCAGGATGTCATTGAGGGCGGAATGGCGAGACAGGCGGCCGGCACCCGAAGAGCAGGCGAGCCCGTGGTGACCGAGGCTATCCACTTCAGATCCACATGAAGCGCAGTTGTGGTCGGCGCAGACAGCAACACCTAGCCGGAGACCAGCGGCTATGCGTAGCGTCCCTGGGTCTATAAAGGTCCCGGTGTTAGGTGAGGGGTACGCGTGTAGCCACTGACCCGACTCTGGCCTAGATGAAGCCAGAAGCCTCGCTCGATCCCTGCCTATCGCGGTGTCCAGAAGTGAGTTTAGAGTAGAGACTGAAGCTATGTTATCCCAGGCCCTTTGTATCTTCGGTCGAGACGGAAAATTTTGACTCGGTCCAGCTAGCCAAGCATTCGACGCCTCAACTAGGCACGCGATCTCGCAGTTTGTAGCCGGAGAGGCTTTGAGAATATTACCTGCGAGATCGGAGGTGCTATGAATTGAGGCCAAGAATGCTGGCAAAGCAACACTTGAAATTTTACGGGTACCCAAGCCACCATACCTTATCGGTAAGGTGGCTTGAGTCCATGCCTGCTCGCTAAATCGGATGTTTTAAAATTGATTCAATTTGGGATTTTAAAAGTAGGTCAAGAGGTCGGAGTAGATGGGGGTATTTCCAGATAGGACAACAGCGGAGCAGGTAGGTGAATTTTGGAATGAGTAAACAAAATTTTAGAATAAACAGTGCAGAATGACTGCTAATTTTGAGAAGGCGGTCCGAATAGTCACTAAATTTTGAAATAGATTTACTCAGAAGGGGAGGGATGGCTTCATTGAAGATGGGTGCTCCGAGAAGATGTAGACTGTCTTTAGATATATTTTTGATGGATGGCGCGATGTTATTAAAACTTTGAATAATTTGGGATGCCGAAGAAGAATCTACATTGTCGGAAATATATAATTCACATTTATTGAAATTTAATTCCAACCCAATATCTTTAAACTTATTTTTAATTTGTATTAAATCTGCTAAGACAGTCTGTGAATCGCCACCTAGAGTCCCATCGTCAAGGTACCACACGTTTAATTTGGAATTTAGACTGTGAATTATTGAATTAATTGTCAAACTAAATATGGCTGGACCGAGGGGATCACCCTGCTGACAACCCACTGCCGAAAGGATCTCATTGTTTTTGTGCATTAATTTGGATGGACAGTGATAACACTGTAGTAAAAAGTTATAAATTTCCGGAACCGTCATTTTAATTTCGTTCAGCAGGGTGTCTCTATTCACTGAATTAAAGGCGTTCTGTACGTCTAATTTTAAAAGTACCTCACATGCGTCGCTTTGTACGAAGGTGCGTACGGCATGGACCGCCGCCTCGCAGCCACCGCGTGTGCCGAAGCCAACCTGAATAGGTTCAAAAAGATTTTGTAGTTTTTTGCGTGTTAGCCGGACACACACTTTGGCCGCTAATCGCCGTAAAGTCGACCCTACGGCGATAGGACGTACGCCACCGTCTTTTTTTGAGAGGGCAATGAGGTTCGCCCCATAAATTACCGACGTCACCTCTTGACACACATCTCCCATCAGCATAAGATTGATTAATTTTGTAATGCTGGAGACAAGGTGCTCACCAGTTACACCGCTGCCATAATTGGTGAGGTCAATCAGATGCTGAGGGGAAATGCCGTCTAGGCCGGATGCAGACCCTTTTGGGAACGATAGCAGAGCTGCTAAAATATCTTTGTCAGTGGCTTGGAGACATGCCGAAGGGTCAGATGGAGGGTCCACGAAAATAGGGGTGGAAGGGCCTGGCGGGTGTTTGGACTGTAGAGCGGCCGCGGTTTCGGGTGTATCAGGTGCCATAGTGTCGTTGGAGAAGAGTAACCGAGTTGCACCCTTAAGGTCACCATCGTGAATTTTCTCCTCGACCTTCACAAACAGGTTATATTTATTAGTATTGCATCCAGGACGTATATTAGGCGTGGGCATGTTCGGAGTTTGGGTATTATTTCTGATCTGTTGAGTAAGCGATATATTAATGTTTTGGAGCTCGGATACGTGGAGGACTTTGTACGAAAAGGTTAAAAGATTGTACCATTCTTCTGCGTTATTGTGCCGAACGCACTTGTTGATAGTCTCGGTAAGTGCTTCTGCTATATCCATACAGGTATTTAAATAAATTAAAACTAAAAATAAACTACTTCAGATAAAAAAAAACTATATTAATTTGGTTAATTTCACCCGCTGCCGCAATGGCCACCTCCTAAACCAGACCTAAGCGATGCTAATGAGCCTCCTCACCTCTTAATTTTTGCATAAAATCCCTCGTTGGCGTGGGAGGTAGGATTACACTCGCCGTCGATAACGATCGAGGTACTGTGCGTGCTGACACTTTGGAAAACAACAGTTCCGTAGGCACCTTAAAAGAAATAAAAAGAGAACGAGGTAAGGGCCAATTTAAGGTGAACGCAAATGTGGACGGCCATAATGCCAGAAACACACATGGTTGTATGTGCCCGAATAATCGTGTTGCATTTCTTCCCTTACCATTGTACAACGATTGATAGAGCCAATAACATGATATTTATTGTATTTTTGTAGTTAGGTTAGGTTACACATAGTTACACATAAGTACATACACTAAACACACATTGCTCAATGTTATGCAAAAGCTGTAAGTCTGACTAATTATAATAATAAATTACAGAATTACGAATATTATGGAAATAAGCTATTGTTTAACTACGTGACTGTAAAAACTGAATGTGAGAAATCTTTTTTTATATTATATCATATTTAAAAAAAATATAATCATTTGCAAGGACATCTAAAAACAAAAAATAAATGGATAACCTGATTTCAAGACTGTGGGTACCGACAAATAATTTTGATAAAAACTGGTAATAAACTAGTGTTTTTATTACTGCGGGTGATAATATCGCAATCATTAACAAGGTTTAATAAATTGGCCTAATTTATAGCGACTTTTATGTGAAACTATAAATTATATGAACAAAAGGTAAATACACTCAACTGTTTTGACATAAAGTACTTGTTTTCCACGTCCACAGAACTATATCTGCAGTTAGGTATAGATTAGGTAAACTTCCCAATGTTTGACGCGCTGACACCCTATTAGCCATCTCTGTTGTCATTAATTAAAAATTGTAGATTCCAACATGGTGCCAGCTAAAGGCACCATGCGTGAGCGTAGGCGTGCACGTGCACGTGCGCTTTGTAATATACAGATTTGTATGAGAGAGGACACACCGCTTGCGTGATGTGTACGTGCAAGGCTCCAACGCAACAAATGTATAACATAACATCGTATCAAATTAAATTAGGTTTCTGAAATATAAAACAATTTTGATGCTGACCGTACCTTTACATGTCACAAAAACAACATTACCTTAAGTATCAAGACTAATGTATCAATTAATAATTAATGACACTTTTTCCAAGCTGAACCACACTCAATGTATTTTAGTCACACCCGCTATTTTGAAAAATGCATCGAATGTCCGACATTTCGATTCGTTTACCTTACTAATAGATTAATTTATACGCCGGTCGATCCCGAGTCTTAATTAAGTCGTATACCGTGATTAAGTGTTTATTTTTTGTCGTTTTGTCACACACTTATTTCAGTCAAGAAACGTCCTAAGTCACTAACAGTCTCTTTACATCGACAACCTTATATGTATAAACACATGTGTCCGATGTATCACTGCATTTGAACTGACAAATGAATTTCTACTTTTTGAGAAACGGAATAAGATTTATTTTAAAAAGGATGTTAATAAGTAATTAAGACATGACTAAAAGAACATTATTTGTCCTTGCTACAATTAAAAGGAGATTTTAATTAACGTTTTATTTAAATGACGTTCGACTTTTAAATTATGGTAGAATACTGGAAAAGGATTACCAACATATTATTTTTACCATAAAATATTTACGTAAACAATTTAACCGATCGATTAATAACAGGCCTATAGCACCCTATAGCATATCGTGTATGGCCGTTAAAAGCTGGTAGTATTTATAATCTAAAAATTAAGAGACTGGAGACATGCAAATAAAATGAATTATAAACGAACGAAATCACTCACAGGTAAAAAAATAGTTTGGACATAAGATTAATATTTAGAATATTATAAAAAGTCACTGACTGTTTTCATTTCTACACCCTATGCAACACACATACCATATTATTCCACGCCTTGCGAGACACAAATCCAATACCATGTTGATTGTTGATCATTTCCACTGAGGCAGAGAAGAGAAGGATACGAGCGGAAATCAACCAATAGCATTTTTTCTCTTCTTTGCTCCGCTGGAATACAACCTATGGTATTAGTTCATGGTATAATAATATACTCCGCCTGGTACTCTCTTCCCGTCTTTTCGCGGTCACGTGACTGACACAAGCCTACGTCATCATGCGACAGCGCTATATATATGCGATAATATGCTATAATATGCTAGATAATATGCGATAGCGCTATAAAATATAAAGTGGCAATGTTATTGTGACGTAGGCTTGTGTCACTCTGGGAAGAGAAGACCATGTTTTATTAGACTATGGTATTAGTTTATGATTAGTTGACACATTGGAAAGGCAGCCCTACTCCACCACCAATTTAAATCTCCACCGTATTGGGGCAAAATTCCTATACTCTGTATCTTTAGGTATTTAAACAAAATCTACCCTCAAATGGCTACTTAATCCAGTTGAGGGTAGATGAAAATATTACATGATCAAATAATGTAGGTTAAAGTCAGGTCGTTCAGTGACAGATCCAGGCGCTTTGGTATTTGGTTGGTTAACCAATAAATATTAGAACTACCCGAAAATGTACAAATTGTTTGTTTACTTTTATTTAAATATCTAAAGGTACAGGCTATAATTCCAAACCAAAAATAATTACATTAACACTGTATTGTGTGAACATTCAAAGTCAAAACTCTACTTAACACATTCTCCTGCAGTTCGAATGGCTAGCATTTCGAGAGCTCTATTTATACGTACTAATATGGAGATCGTTAGCATTTCCCTAATTCCTTGCCATAGGGAATAATGTGGCAACTATGTAACGACCACATTTTACTACCGAGCTTTGGTAGACCTTATGACATTGTAATACAGTTCAAAATGAGAAATTACGTATCCACATTTGATACTGAATGCAGTTAGTACATTTGTGTTTTGAGCAGAATATTGCTCTTTACAATGGTAATAAAAGACCTAGGAAGGGGAAAACAATCAGACACCTGACCGACAAGATGCGATCTCAAAAATGAACAGTAGCAGAATGTAGGGTGTGAGAAAGTGTATTTATGTATACTATGTTCCTACAATACCTAGGAACGGTAAAGGAATTTAATTTCAGTACCATGGTACCAAACCCAACAACACAATAGTACAATGGTGGTGGATGGTGGTAGTGGTAAATGTCGTACCTTGTCACAGTGACAATAGTATGAGGTCCCTAGCGATTTTCATTTGATTATCGCGGTGATAAAGGTACGAAATGGTATTGAAATTAAATTTATTGACTGTAGGACATATAAATTATGTGAATCGAATTTATTCGGGGGTCACAAGACATATGTTTTTTTCTGCAGAAATTATCTCTGCCTTAGACACTGTAGATAGGTACCTATCACTCTCGAATCTTCCTAATACCTAGTGATAAGTATATCTGTACAGTTCGCGTTCAAAAGCATCTGCCGCAGTCTAATTGTTTAACATGTAGATGTAGAGACTGTCTCTTTGTCTCGTGCTTTTAGAGAATATAGTCTTATTCTTAATCTTACTATTCTTGACTGTACTTTTGGTAGTTTAACAACTAACCAAAAAACCTTCTAGGATTCTAGAGTCCGTACAAGCTACCTCTGCACCGATTTTGTAAGCGAGTGTAGGAGTGCCACTATAAACAAAATTCCTTTGAACACATGACGCCTATTAGTGCCACAGCTACAATGTGTTACTGCTAAGTCTGGCAAAGTTAGCGTAGATGGACTATATTGAAATGTAGCTGGTTAATGACTAGTCTCTTAAAAAAGTCGTATACCCGTTCCATAATCTAATTCACATACTATTAGCAGTCCAAAGCACTTAGCCGCAATAAATCGATACGGACAATCGTAGGAAGCCACAGGCATCGAGTTCTCGTATAAATTTAGCTAGAATTCGATTACCGTTATCAGCTCGCATCGAATGGAATAGATAATGGTGCCGAGGGCGTCCGCGACCGGTCCTCAGGGCGATATATGAGAGTGAGTTGTAGAGAGTAGTCTATCTATGGTAGGACATGCGTGCGAGCCGTGCGAAACAACAAAATTGGTTTGTGTTCGAGATATTTATGAGAATTAAGTACTTAAATACTTCTTACGTTGAATCTATAAGTACCTACTTGTAGTTTCGGGGACTGGCAACAACAACATGGCGTCAATTATTTGCAAACTTCTAAATTTTGACGCCTGGTAAATTCAGTAACCGCACTGGGTATTAATAAGAAACATAACAAACATGTACACAATCAGCAAAACTATTAGTTAGGCATATACATATAAAAATGTTTACAGAGGTGCTGGGGTAATGTTGTGCTGACTGTACGTATAGTTTGTATTATTATATTTATGTTTATTTATAGTTCATTGTTTTTAAATTATGTAGTCTCCTTTAATGGTTAAAAAAATATTAAGTACCTACTCCCAAATTTATATTATAAACTTAGCACCCCTGCATACATTTTTTATATGCCTAAACTAATAGTTTATGCTGATTTTACGTCAAATGGGAATTCCTACATGATAGATTACTGTTAATCCCTAAACTATGATTTTAGAATGTGGTAGACATCCTGCTGCTACTATTTGTAATAGTGTAAATGGCCTAGTCTAGTTTTATTCTATACTATTGGAATACCATATTTGTAAGTATCTTAAATATATTATTTTGTAATTGAGTTCCCCAGAACGGTTCCAACGATTTAAATTAAGTTAACAGACTACATATACTGGCAACAAGATGACAAAATGTTTAGCTCGATCTGTCTGTGTATCTAGTAGTAGTAATAGTATCTAAGAACTTATTAAGTATATTTTAACTGAACTTGAACTAAAGGCTATTTTATTCACTGATAGATAAATAAGAGTAGGTATGTAAGTAGTTTGTTTTACAAGGGGGCAAAACTGCTGCTTTTAAGTAAAATACAAGCTTTTCATTACTGTACAAAATGATGTCAACGGCAAACGACAATGGCCTTAAAGCCCCTCAATATGCATTAAAATATCATAGCAGTTCAATAAAGGCCTCTTTGCCCCGTCACTATCAATTCGCCATCAATTCGGCTCAGAGGGAGAAACAAACAATGTCGTCATGAATAAAAATACCTTTAAAATAAAGGCACTTTGAGAAATAACGGTATTGAACAGTATACAGGAGGATTTAGTTTTAACTTTGCCATGATATTTACAGAATCGGTATAATTTCTTTAGCTTTAGGTGATTAGGTCTTCTTCTTCGCCTAGCCTTTTCCCATATCATTTGGGGTCGGCTCTCCTCGTCATTCTTCGCCAGGCGTGCCTATTCTGGGTCGTCGAGACATCTATTTGGGCTTTCTTAAGGTCTTTGTTTATGACGGACGTCCAGGTCGTAGGAGGTCTACCTCTGCCCGATCTTTTGGGACCGATGTTGATGTTAAGGACTTGTCTAGTCATATGATCTTCCGGCCTCCTCATGACATGGCCATACCACTTTAAGCGCGATTCGGAGAGCTTGTCTTCAATTGGCCGGATCTTAAAGCTGCCGCGGATGTGCTCGTTTCTCACTCTACCGAGTAGAGTGACACCTCCTGCCCACCTCAACATCTTCATTTCGGTTACGTGCAGTTTTGTGGTATGCGCCTTCTTCTTTCTTTAGCTTTAGGTGAAAAAAAAACATAATTTCTTTACTTCTAGATCTAGATCTAGTTTCTTTTTGCTAGTAATGTAGACAAAAAAAGTTTGTTGCTAAATTTTATTTCGCGAATACTACAAGTTGGATACGACCTCCATCGGTATGTAATGTCTACATACTACATTACTAAACTAACTTTTGAAGATAGGTTTATTGAGTATTGGATAACCGCTAGGTATTTCAACGAAAACCACGTCTTACATAGGATGAAGTGGTACCTAGGTAATTAATGGGACTTTATTGAAACAAAAAATACAAACTAGGTAATTGATTGCTTTGAAAACCCGTAACTCGATTCAGTTATGTCATTCTATTGGGATTTCGATTTAGGTGTAAGATATGAGCGTTTTAAAGAATATCTAACACCTAAAAACCTACCTACTCGTACCTACCTTAAAAGATACATATAATTATGAGGGTTGAGGGTATACATAATTTATAATGTAACTTCAAAGGTAAAAATTATGCTACAGTAGCCAAAAGATTTGGGTACGAGAGGATTTTTTAATGACCCTTTTAAGCATATACTACCACGGTAGCATGTCTGCAGTTTTGTATTGGCAATCTTGTTTTGAAAATAATGACCATTTGAAATGAAGGCACCCTCTATAAACCCAATGCAAACTCCAAGCACCCATGTTTCTCGGAGACCGTAAATATTCTTATCATCGGAATAAAATGATTTTTGTGTTACGCCCTTTTTTGCCAGCCATGTTATCTGCAATCTGACACCTCCACGCTTTGATGCATGATTTATCATCATCACTCTATATGGTATTGGAGTATCAGTAAAAGTCTCAGTAACAGTCCCATTGAACAACTCTTCTTTGAACCAGGGTCCTCAGTTGGCCTATATTTTTATTCGACTAAAGCTGACAGTCTATTTCCAACGACAGCTACACTACTGTTCATTTTACTATGGATATTGACAATAACACCGACGCGTTTAGTACCAGTAGTGTAGCTGCGGTATGAAATGGAAGTTTACCATAAAGGTGACATTCGGATTTACGACAACCGGGGTTGAAAGTGCAGTTTCTTAAGTAAATCAATTACTTAATGGATTGAACATTCTAATCGCGACAGTAATGCAGCAACGACAGCAATGCATATCCTTAAGTTTTGTCCTAGATTACTACAGTCAAATCCACCGTAATATGTCCTGCAGTTACCAGTATAGGTAATGAGTATGGCCAGTATGTTTAATAAACTTTCTATAGTAGAAACTTTCTCACCTCATAACATTGGACGACGCCTAAAACCCAAGCAATTCAAAATTACACAACCGCCTACATTATCAACAATTTTGGTCATGCGCAAACCCTTTTACTCCTCAACGCTATAACTTCAAATCGGCAACCGATAACGCTTTTTATACAAGCATGTGTTCAATCGGTAACGCATTGGTGGCCAGACCGGTTCATGCAGGGAAAACCGAAAAGGTCGTAAGTGCATTCTATTCTTTTAACTCTTGGAACCTTCTTTGTTTAACGGATTACAGCAAAGCTATACCCACCGCGCCGCGTGCGCTGTACCGATGGCAAAACAAGCAAGAAAATGCCATTGTTAAAATGCCCGTATTAAAATTTACAATACATGGTACTTTGCTAATATTATTTTAAACGGCTTCAAATATGAACTTAAGCAGTTTAAGCACGTTCTAGTTTTAAAGTACCATCGAGAACTTGAACTTCTATTCAATAGCCTGACCAGTGTGTTTTTAAGTTCATTTAATTTTTCCCTGGAGTTTTTTAACATTAACGTGCAGTTGAATAAATAATGATATAAAAAAAAATATATTAAATTTTTTTCATTAAAACTCTTTATGTATGTATGTACAAAAAGTTAGTGCCTAACATTTAAAAAATCGTTTTGACTAACCTGGAATAAGAAAGAAAAACGTCAAAATTATATTTACGTACACTAATTTTAAACCAAACATTAAATGTGTACAAAATAAGGTGTCTACCTTCTATCTACTTAATTAAGTATTCTGTTTTCCTCGGGATTATGCCCTTATTAAATTTCATATTATTAAATTATTTCCCAGACTAAATATGATCGGCTAAAATATAAATATCATAAAAGTAGAGCCACGCCGTCAGTCAAGTTTTTGACTAACTGTCAAAACAACGCTAACCAGCTTGTAACGACAGTACCTAACTCGAAATGTATAAAAATTGCTAGGGTTCTTTTTATAAAACGGAAGCTGTGCATGCGACTCCGTCTGTGTGGTATTCAATCTGAGAGTAATTTCTTCCCTCCCTTATGGGCAGTATTTATAGCCATATAAACCCGTGTGTTCTATTAATTCAGTGATACTTAACATTGTTTTTTACTGACCATACATACAGATATCTAAAATAAAACCTGAGCATTCAGGGTTTCCGACCTTAACCGTCTAAATTCAATAATCGTACATTATTATATTTATCTCGCCTTATGCCAATTTCCGAGGCGAGTCTAATAACACGGATGATTTCATTTTATTATTTAAATGATATAATTTGAAGATTTTATTAAGAAAATGATAACGTTCTCGTCAATTGGCAATGTTCAGTGTACCTTTCAAATTTTAGGCAGTATTTTCAAATAAAATGACGATAACTGGGGCTTTTTAAAAGGTCTTAATGAGAACACGTGATTTTACGGCATGGGAGAATATGCCGATAATTACCATATTTCTTCAATTCCTCCTTCAAAAACGACATTACTAAAAATATTTATTGGCCAACTCCTTTTATATCTAATTATCTGTAATTACAACTCCAGTTTCAAAAGAGGAAAAATGGAATTATCAAATCTTGCCTCATGGAAATGATCAGTCTGATGTATTGTATTCTGGATGACTAATATAAGCGTTAAATAAAACGACTGAGCGGGTTTGTTTTCTCTAAGGGGTAAATCGTCGGTCCAGTTTATTTGAGTTCTGCCTACTCTACATAAGAAGTGTGCCACTTTAGCATTGGTTCTAAGTACAGTCAAAGAATTTAATTTCCGACCAATTTCGTACCTTGTCACAGTGAAAATCAATAAGAAAGTCGCTAGAAACCTCATACTATTGTCACTATGACAAAGTACCTACAAAATGCGTAGGAAATTTAATTCTTTGAATGTAGTTATGAAGGTATAATGTGGCTCACTCACTAAATTCTCGAAACAAAAATCTCACCGAGGTCTTTTTCGCTAAAAGTAATATTTCCTGAGGTCTAGGATTAAAGCAAGATCCCTCAGAGACCGTTAAATATTCATTATGGGTAATTCTTATTCTTATGCATTTTTTGTGTAACACGTAAGAATAGCATGTATTTTTGTGAAAATAAGTAAACTTTATATCAATACAGTTAGCAATTTACCTCTAGTTTTAGGTCAACCTAAATGTATTGTCCTAAGAGTATTAGAAACATATAAAATAAATATTACAAGTGCGAAATATCACGGACCGTGTAGTGTGACTTCCCCAGATTTTGTGACATTAGAATTTTTTTTTGAAAAAATATGAAGTGATTTTGAAATAATTTATATCAAATATAAAACACTAATCCTTGTTCTACAACACTGTTTAAAAATTGTATGGATTTATAACGATTTTATACAGGGTGGAAAGGCACGACGATCCTTCCCGGAAGTATTAGGTCGTTTAAGTGATACAGAGACTATTGGTAATGGTAAGAATCGTTAATTGAGTAAAAAATAAAAATTGCTAAAATACTACTTTTTAACTGTGGTGATAACCCTATAGCATGTGCACATGACGGCTAGATTAAGGATCTCCGTCGGGAAAGCTCGGGACTTTACACTTTTTTCCGATCGTTGACAGTATCGCAATGATGTATGAATGACGCATAAATGTCAAATAAATCAAATGCATGCAAAAATATTACAAACAATTTTATTACTTTCTTAGATAATTACTTTTTTCCAATATTTAATACTATCTTCTTTTCACATACGGTGTTCAAATGTACCTCCGTGTATTACAACGCCGCCGCAGCCCGTACCCGAGTATGTCGATGCACATGCGATATAGTGTATGCTCTTCGTCATTTATCCTCCACAGAAAGCACCAATTAGCCTTTGTCTCATTTCGTCCGCAGTTTCACATTCCGTTTGGTTTGGTACACCATATCTTTTACACAGCCCCACAAATTTAAATAGCCACGAGCATCTAACATTTTTATTTGAAGAATATGACATTCAATAAGTATAGTTCAATGAAAATTTAATTTCAAACATCAGACGTCTTGTCTATTTCCTACCACGCAAGAAGGTTTGTTAGTTTGGTATTGAAGAAGTATTTATTCTTGATTTATTCTTAGTATTTAATTTTTGCAAGTTCATTTGGTGCAACTAACACAACCTACATGTAATTTTTTATTATTTTAAATAGTTTCCAATTATTCGAAAATAATTTTGTGAAACGTGTTAAGAAACTAAAACCTTTTTATCAGTCAAGGAAACCAGAGATATTTATAAGACGATTGCGTACTTTTGAGTGGTTGTCAATGTCACCATTTGAACTGTCGTTGTAAACAATGTTGTGGTTAGTATTATTAATATTAAGGAATAACATAACTATTTCATTCAAGTATTGAACAAGTGGAACCACTAAGAAAGCGAAAATCCTGCAATGATTCTTACCGTGCTGTAAGCAGACCTAAAAATGGTTAGATGGCAACAAATTAGCATAATTTCCTGTCGAATACTGATTGTTTACAAGTAAGTTCATTGACCCTGTCACCTGTTAGGGTTAGAACAAAGTAGTTTTTTGCGTGGATGTTTAAAAGGTCATAATTTAGAAACGGTTGCCCATATTAACATAGTTTCTATGGAGAAAATATAGAGCTTAGGCTAAACTATCTCCCATTTCCGGAAAGGATCGTCGTGCCTTTCCACCCTGTATAATTTTAAACAACATACATTTTGTGATTAGTTTTCGCGTCACCACCGCGCGTGGTAATATAAACATGCGGTACTCGGTAGAAAATTATCTTTACTACTGGCAGCCTTATTAAAGTTTTTTTAGAACAGCAACACTGTGTTGTTGTCATGTTTACAAATGGCTGAAGGGAGAAGTTTTGCCGAAAATTATTTATTTGTGTTCATTTGAAAAAACGGTCAACCTTTACGCGTCACCGCCGTGTGAGAGTTTTAAAAGTAAGTTGCAGTTTCACGTTATTGTTTGTAACATAAGATATACTTCATACATTGCAGATTAAGCTAATTATTTAACATTTGCAAAATCAAAGGAAATGTTTATGTAATATCGAACATGTTCCAAATTATCATGACCGTGGCCTCAAAAATCTGTCACCGCCACGGACTTTTGAGTCCACGTTCGTGACATATAGACACGTGGTCGTGTCATTCTTAATTCGTTTGATTAATTTAGAGGCACATGCACTTTTCAGAAATGCATTTTTATTAGCTACAGATCATTTGCTATTATTGCCCGACTGCCAAAGCAAAAACAATCGTTTTCGCTTGTATATATGTATGATGTGTATCGAATTCGTTGTCACGCTCTACAGCCTTTATAGTTTGACGAATTTCAAAGCCTGAGCTGTCATTAGGTTTGTCGTAGTCATAGGAGTGACTTAGGCTATGTTAAAATAACTATATAAATCAAAATAGCCGAGTTGGCCACCAAAATGCCGAAATGTCACGACTGAGGGACACTTTGTCACAACCGTGTTTATGTTCTCATTTTATTTACCTTTCCTGAGGGTATTAAGCTTGACCATATGAATCAAAAAAATGCTTTTTGTATGTACTTTTGATATATGTGAAAAATAAAAACGTATATGAAAAAAAATTTTTTTTTGACACAATTTAAGAATCACCCTTATGATATTATTCCGCGCTTCCATTGGCTTCTTTCAATCGATGAATTAACATTGAAACCCGAATTTAAATCGACCGGTAACAAGCTATCGAAGGGCTTTGTTCTCAATAAGGCAGATTCATAAGGTAATGATATATCTATATGTACCTACCTAGTTTAAAAGAAGATAGCAGTCTGTCGCTTTCGTAAATGAAGTATGTATAGTAAAAATATATATTTTACTACTTCATTTACGAAAGCCACTGATCTTCCAAACATGAGGGGAAACTAGGCATCTTTGGTAGGTATTGGTGCAGTTTCCTCACGATGTATTTCTTCGCCATAAAATGATGTGGACCTGGACAATCCACTGGACATAATTACGAAAAACTTCCAGGACAGGTACCAGCCGGGGTTCAAATCAGCGACCTTCGATTTGAACCACTAGGCTACCAAGACTACCAACGTTCAATGATACCTTATTACCGTAAAATCAGGTAACTTTAGTCTACAACTTACAACTATGATCCAAGTCCAAGTTTCAGTAAATAGTTTACTGAGTAAATATTCTGAAAAATATAATGATTATCTAATATAGAAAAAGCATTAGTACCTGTATCTAAGCAACATAATAAATATAACGAATACAAATCAAAAAGGCTCTTTGATAATCAACGTTAAAAACTGGACCATATTTGTATTATAGGACCTGTTACCTGATTTTACGGGATGACTTACCTATCAGTTAATACCTTTTAATTACTTAAATAATTTTTCAAAACATGTGCATTATACGATACTTTGACCCATAGCTATATTATAAGTATATAGGGCCATAATTAATGGCCATTATTATTTATCGGTACCCAATTTAACTCTCCGAACTCGAAACAGAAGCATTCATTTTAATAACATTATTTAAACGTGAATGCACCTTTATGCAGGTTGTCATTTTACACAAACACAAACATACATCGATACTTTAACGAGGCAACTTTAAAATTATAATTTTCACTTATGTATTCAGACCCCAATGCTGGCAATTTCGCGTGGCCCTTATATGTAGTTTGTAAAAAAACAATTGTACACAATGTAGCTTTACGCCTTTGTTTCGTAAAGGACAATTATTAGTAGGTACATGGAATAAGTAAGAACGACTGGCATGAGAGTTAGGGGCAAATAATAAGTACATAGTTTAAACTAATTGCTCTAATGATCGAACCTGCTCACCAAATTTCACGAGAATCTTTTGAGAAATGCGACCTGTAGAACATCCGAACATATGCAATTATTTTTGGCCAAGCTGAAACGAAGACCTTCGCTTTCGCTCATTCAATAACTTGTATGTTAAAGTCAGCTTTTTTTTTCATTATTTTCATCATGATTCAATTTTCGTCCAGCGAAGAAAAGTGATCTGTTATTTTCTCAGGATAAAATCTCTGTTTTCTTTTTTTTACTAGCACCAATAATTATGTATCATCGGACACTCAAGCATTGGAGCTACCTGGTTTTCGGTAGCTGATCTTAATCAACAAGTGCCCTACATACTGCTATTTAGGATATGGACTTCCAGCATTTTATAAGATTATCACAACTGACACAAGTCATTATTTTGGAGGGCAGCTGCTGACAAAAGGTGAAATACGGTTTTGCTCTCGACATATAGTCTTGTTCTTAGTATTTTTTTATTTAACTTTAATTTGTCCTCTTAAATTTTGTTACCAAGTGAAGAAATTTAATTGTAAAATTATGTGTTCTTTGTTATAGGTACACCTTTATTAATTCATCATTCAAAGTGCGCTTTCCAGTTCTAACTAATTCAACGAACTAGCATGCCTAGCTTGTTCGTAGTTCACATGGTCCTATTGTAATGCCATTGTGCTAAAAAGGTGTGTGACAATTGTAATAAAGTTTGCTGACCGTATTCTACAAATTCTGTTGCTCTTTAAATGGGACGTAGGTATTTTTATTTTGTCTCTGTTTTAAGCATTCGTAGTTAAGATAAATAAACACAGTATTCGTACATAACGAGCTGTATGCATAGCATTTTTAATAAACTATTCTCCTTAATTTTTAAAACTTTCGTAAATTTTTACATAATAATGTTTTGTGTGAACTTCAGCCTGTGTATAAAAATATAAAAATGTTTCTTCTTCGTATTTAAAAAAAGCAATACACGGCCCGATTTGAACTTTAGGATACGTCTAGATACTATATGGATTAGATAATATGTCAGTGTCAAAAGTCACATTTTTGTTTGAAGAAACGTCTCTTTTGACACTGTTATACCGGGTGTGGCCTGTAACACGAGCAAAGAATTAAAACATAGATTGTACTCCTCAAACCGTGACACTTTTGTTCAACAACTTTTAAAAATTATGAAGTATTTAGACTCCCTATTTTTCATACAAAATAAATATTATCTTCAATGGACGCCATCGCCACGCCATATCATTGTGATTGACGTTGCTTGTCACGCCTTAAACATAACAAAATTCGCAATACGCAATGCGTCTTAGAATAAACTTTAAAGTGTATTAAAAATCAAACCACAAATTATTTTTAAAAGTCGCTGAACAAATGTTGGTCAGTATGAGGAGTACAGCCTACAGTTTAATTTTTTGCTCATATTACAGGCCACACCCGGTATGATATATCTAATCCATATCGTACCTACCTATCTAGACGTAATATTTGACTTATCTTAAAGTTCGAATCGGGCCGATAGGTAGGTATTAAACGTCAAACTTTTATGAAATTATGACGTATAAATAACAGTTGCACAGCGTGGGCTATCAAAATCGCTGCAGACATTTCTTGGTCTAACTCTACCATAC
Source organism: Cydia splendana (assembly GCF_910591565.1). Taxonomy (NCBI): domain Eukaryota; kingdom Metazoa; phylum Arthropoda; class Insecta; order Lepidoptera; family Tortricidae; genus Cydia; species Cydia splendana. The sequence continues at coordinate 11,204,077 of NC_085977.1, forward strand.
ACAGTGGATAAATTAGAATGTCAATACATGAACAGTTAAATCCAGCCCCCATTTAACACCCACAGGTTGCCAGAATTTTATCCACTCCACATTTCGCTCGATGTTAACACGCTTTTTGCTCGCACTTGTAAGTTTTGACAGCTCCATGTCAATAAGGGACCCACGCACTGTTGACCGTTTCACGCTTTTTTCACAACGTTTCTGACGTTTATATGACACTTACTAGTGTTTGACGCGGCTTCGTTAGCTATTTTTTAAGGCTATTTGACTTATTTTTTACACATTTACGAGTACAATTTTTGGTTTGCATTTTTGGTAACAATGCCGTTTTGTATAATATAGTAAAAATAAAACACAAAAGTACCTATTTAAAATTGGCCAATAATTTCTATGATTTTTTTAAAGTGATTTGCTTTCGTAGGTTTGGTTCTAAGTGTATTTTAGAAATATTGTTTATTTTCTTATTCAGTGTCAAGAGTGTGTAAAAAATTCAGATATTTGATTTTGCCGACTTTTGTTTTCAATTTAAGATTATATATTATATTATATGACCTTAAACGTTTCACATGAAGAGCTTTGTATTCTATCATCATAATATCGCACAATAATTTTCATATGAAATGCATGCAGTGTTCAGTTATGACGATCATAAAGTGCATAAACTAATTCCTAGTACAGTCGCAACAGGAAATCGGCATCTTTATGCAAAGGACATTATGTCATAAAGCTAATGCAGTTCGCGTTGCACGACGTTTGACCGTTGCCGACGTGCATGTATGACTATTTGTAAATAAGTGCAGTCAGCAAACGATATCAAGAAGTCTGTTTGAACTTCGAAAATCGGATTATGTACTCTTACATAATCCTAAATAATCATTACATGTAGGTAGAAGCTTTACGTCACACTTTTAAAGGCCATAGTCGGTTTTTCATAGTAAGTTGGCCCTTAAGTCAATTTGATTCGGGTTTTTTTTGTGAGTAAGTACCTCTTATGGTGAAGGATATTTTTGCTGAGTATCACAACATCCTACTAGTGACAGTTTTTGACTCATGATTTTTTTTTCTTTAATGTATTGGTTTTCGGGATGTATTCAAGCGATTTGCTTAATTTTTTTAAATAGTGCTCTTTATTTAGGTATGCATCGATACTCAAAAAACGAATACCAGCTGTTGTCATATAAAAAAAAGGAAAAAAAAATTAAACAATAATAAAACATTTTTTTTATGTCGTGGTGAAGTAGTGAGGCCTCTAAATTTTTTTTCTAGTTGTAGGCCTGACATTGGCCGCCTACTTGCCTAAATATCAAAATTTTCCAAACGGTACTTCCTGTCAAAAATCAGCAATGTGTGTGGTCAAGTTCTGTTCTCAATCGGTGTTTTTCAATGTAGGATACAAACTCTTCGATTCTGTTTGCGATTTCTTATCAGGTTGTCGTATTTAAGAGTAAAATGCCAATGACAACTTAATGTTTGTATACTACATTGAAAAACACCGATGGAGTACAGAACTTGACCACACACATTGCTAATTTTTGACAGGAAGTACCGTTTGGAAAATTTTGATATTTAGGCAAGTAGTAGGCCAATGTCTGGCCTACAACTAGAAAAAAATTAGAGGTGTCACTACTTCACCACAACATAAAAAAAATGTTTTATTTTTGTTTTATTTTATTTTCTTTTTTTTTATAAAACAACTGGTATTCGTTTTTTGAGTATCGATGCATACCTAAATAAAGAACACTATTCAAAAAATTGAAGCAAATCGCTTGAATACATCCCGAAAAACAATACATTAAAGAAAAAAAAATATAAAATCAAAAGTCAAAAACTGTCACTAGTAGGATGTTGATACTCAGTAAAAATATCCTTAACCATAAGAGGTACTCACAAAAAAAAAACCGAATCAAATTGACTTAAGCGCCAACTTACTATGGAAAACCGACTATGCCCTTTTAACTTATGTGTAAACACTTTACTGTACGGAAGAGAGGAATAAATATACTTACATCAGATAGAACATAAATGTAGTACAAGGGCAAACTTATCCCTAAGAGGGATCTCTTCCAGTTAACTTAAATCTGTTTTGAATTTTTTAACTTTTTGCGTTGGTTGGAATTGTATCAAACATTTTGAATAGTGTGTTTACACCTAGAATTACACTTATTTATTATGTATTTTTATACAGTACCATGATACATTATATTACATTTTATTCTGATACGCTTTGTATAACGAACGGTCAAACAACGTTTTATCGACACTCTACAAGTAAGTATTTGCGATTTAATACAACATAAATTGCCAATTTTTCCAACGCAATACCACAAATATGAGCGAATACACCGTAAAAGGCGTCGTAACAGCCAATCGCGCCTACATAGCTCCTATAACGCTCCTATAACCCTCCACAAACACCCAACACAGCCATTAACGGACAAAACAAATCATGGTATTATTTCAGAGCGCATAAAGCTGGCGGCATACATGCGTTTTTATAAATCAACTTATTCGTTACGCCCCGGACCACATTGTCCTCGCCTCGGAAAGAGAAAAAAAGGAAATTTTGAAAATCGAACACGTCAGAATATATTCCATCGAATCGCGATCGCCAATGGCGCAGATTCGGATGCTTGGGTGCAATGGTTGTTCTACAGTGGTTCCGTAGTCTGCGAGTGTGGATTATATCCAGTGGTTCTATGGAACTTTTATTTCTAACATGAATTCAACTAAACAGTCACTGTTTATAATTAATTTATTACCAAAATAACAATGTATTTTATGACATGATATGTCATCCCTGACTTACATATTTTTTTAAATTTTTTAATTTAATAATATTGAACATAACGACTTTATTAACAATTTTATTTTATTAATTCTAAACATATTTTTTTTACAATTTCGAATTATTTAACGATAAAAACGTTTTTGTGATGTGTGATGTTGACAAAATACATTTTTTGCAGAGATTTTAAGAATATTATCAAGAGTATGAGTATGTGTATAGAATAATCGAAAATAATGCCCATGCATGTCTTATACTTTCCTAAACGGCTTTGTTGTAACTAGTTTTCACACTATTTCATGTTAGTCAAAATTAGTTTTACAAAGTAAAATTCGTTTCAAATAGGGCACCAATTCAACCAATTAAAACATTTAGGAAAACTAGGTTTAACTAGAGAACACGTTTCTTATTATAAACTAGCGATCCGCCACGGCTTCGCACGGGTTAACAAATTATACACCTAAACCTTCCTCAAGAATCACTCTATCTATAGGTGAAAACCGCATGAAAATACGTTCAGTAGTTTTTTAGCCAGTGTATAGTGATTCATATTATAATAATGGGTTTTACAGGAACTACAAAACGTAAACTTATTACAAGGTTCCCAAGATTGTGTCAACAACCAAAGCGAAGACTGACAGTGTAATCGACGAAGTGAAAAATAGAGGCATTTTTTTAATATGTTTTTTACTACAATAATTGTTTTATTATTATTCATATTCTTTGTAAGAGTTTTACTACTTTTAATCTACCTGACTGAACTGATGGTAACGCTTTTTTATTTCACTTTATAGTGGATTGGTATAGAACACCAATATGAAATACACAGTGACTATAAATTGCGACCACTGTAGCAGGCACCGAAATAACAAGCAATGACGGCGGACCGAGAACAATGGCGGCGGTGAGTATCGATGGCACTTGTCAAAAAATAAAAACGCGCGCAGACCGCCGCGCCGATAACACTCTTTTCCTTTTTGCGATCGCGATTTTGGAATAAGAACTGTATTTTGATAGTTGATTGGTTTAGAACATGGGAAGGTCAATAGATTTCATAAAAATTACACAAAAATCATTCGCTGTATAAAAACTTGGTCTAATTTCGGTCCGACTAAAACATTTGAAGCAAATGTAATAGGCCTGTTGCAAGTAACAAAGAATCACGGAAATAATGGTTTCAAAGAAACATATAAGTATGTTAATATGATTCTAAAAAATGGCCCAATCTCAGTATAAACTGAAGGATTATTAATATATTCAATAACATAAATTTATAAGGCATAGATTCCTAGTTCGTACACCCCAAGTGAAGCCATTTCAAGTGCGACGTCACGTCACACTCGCATCATCGTATTCGAACGGCCCTCGCAGTACTCAAAGTCAAATCGGTCTGTGTACACCTCCCGTTTAAAAATCAAAAACTACAGGAAAGATGGTTGTTTGTACAGTGAATGGGTGTCACAACACATCATATAATAAAAACAAACCGCTTGATATTACATTTCACGCGTAAGTATCGAGTTTAATGTGATATTTTTACATAATCGTAAATACAAAAATCCAAATTTTCGTCAGCCGCCATTTCTTCTAAATGTTGCCAGTGTAGTGAATATTTTTTCCTCCAAATGGGACATGACGTCTACATTCTAAAATAAATATGCTCCATTAAATTTCATTGTATAATTATAGAAAAATATAATTAAGTTAATTATTTAGGTAAGTATTTACTTTTTTCTTATTTTTATTTTGTGTCATGTTCGTTTCAGTTTTCTGACTGATCTACTTCTGTCTGCGAGATGGAAGGAAAAAAATAGACTAAATCGGAATGACGCAATATGGAAACATTGGAAACGGGCTAAACACAGTCGAATATGCTCTGTCCTATTTAAATTTATTCTTATTATTTTATGCACATTTGTTAAATAAATAAAAATAGTAAAAACTTATCAGCTATTTATTTAATCCTTATTTCACAAAGTACAGAAATGCAACAAATCCCAAAATAAACAAAAAGCTTATCGAATCTACACACTTCCAAATTATTAATAACCAAGTGTGATGTTGTTAAAATTCCCCTACTTTGAGAGAAGTAAATGAATACTGGCAACATATTTTGTATATATGTGTGTGTTTGCTGAGCGTAAAACACGAGCGTTCCACGCACACATCGATCGTGTTTCGGCTTCACTTTTGGCAGGTTAGCCGTATAGAGACTATCAGTCTATGCGTTATTAGTTTAAGTTCAATAAAATAAAACCGCAAAATTCTCCAATTGGTCATTATTACTGAAGCGCCAATCAGAAGCGTTCTAAACAGTGACGTCATCTATCCATAACATATTTCTTAGAGCAACATAGACAACCTCATTGACCGAAATCAAAAAAAAAAAATGCTATTTCGCCACTAAACATTTATTACGTCTAAAAAATATTATTACACGATATGAAGGAGATATCTATTTGTTATTATCTAAATAATGCTAAATAATACGATATTTCACCAACAAACTTTTTTAATTATTTGGCTGAATGGAACTATCATTGCCATGTTGGCTGTCGTAACTAGAAAAAATGAAAAATTAAAAAGTAAAACCGGCGCTCGGTGATTTTCACTCAAAATTTACATGTATCTAAATAATTCATCTTAAATTGCAACCGTGTGAGAGTTTTTTTGTAAAATGAGTTATTGTGATAAATTTTTGTAATGTATTTATCTTCCCTAATCGTAATATATGGTACTGAATTAACAATATAATTCGGATTCAAGGGAAATTCGTAACTGTAAGTATGTAAACAATGTCTACCACCCTACCACCAACTAAATGGTGACGTCACAAATGGCATGCGAGGCGTTTTCGCGCGAGTTTTAAACTAGCTATAATAAAATCATAGATGTAAGTAAATTGAGGTAGATATGGTACCAGGCGCACGATCCTGAGCCATTAAATATAGGTTCCGGAACCTATATTTAGTTAGTCGTATGGGTGATGCCAACCTGTCAAGTTGTCAAAATCGTTGGATCAAGTTTTAGTTTTGTCAACTATGAACGTCACACGTCTACATAAATAAAAGGTCATTGAATAAAATGCAGTTATTTATGTTAAATCTTATGAGTATAGCTGAAATATTGTGTTTTTCGGAACCAATACAAGTGTACCGACAATAATAAAAGGGATTTCAAAATTTGTCATCAGATCTATTATTTTGTTTATTGACTAGACTTGTAACTCAAATTATAGCCGGTCAAACAACTTTGTCAGTAGAAAAAGGCGCGAAATTCAAATTATCTATGGGACCCTTCGCTCCTACATTTTTTTAAATTACCGCTTTTTTCTACTGACAGAAATGGCTTGACAGACCATATGACGGTGATGAGTAAATATCGATGGTACGAGGTGCGATCGAAATATTTCTGGCTGGAATTATTTGGCAGTTTTTGTATCATATTTTAATGGAAATCATAATACAACAGTAGGTATTAACTTTATAAATTTAACGTTTGTGTCAAATCCGGTAGTTCTGAATGTTCTGATTTTATGCATAACAATGTGTGTGATTCATAAGTTAATGTGAAAGAGTATTCACGTATAAAGTAGACTAGTTTCAAACACCGATATCATAGAAATAAAAGAGTCAATGTGCTCAAAAGACGATATTGCTCATGTGAAAAGAGGTTATGCTATTAACACCGAAATCACATGTATTACTCCGCTGTAAGAAGTTAGACTGAGACAATACGTAATGTACTTAGAAACAGTCACGCCGTATTCGCCGTAATTTCCGTAACTCGATGAAAACAATCACACAAGTCTACGTTTGCTTAGTCTACAAACTGGCCGGGTATTCCAATTGCTTACGAATAATTTCACCAGACCAGTACGGTTACCATCACTCATCAGTTTGTCACTGACATAAACGCCGTCGAGAACGTAATTTACTTTCTATACATCTCGCTCGCACTCGCATATTAGTGCAAACGGGATGTATAGAAAGTAAATTACGTTCTCGACGGCGTTTATGTCAGTGACAAACTGATGGTAACCGTACTGGTCAGGCCAGGTGTAAGCGTTCAAATCCTGGCTCATACCAATGAGTTTTTCGGAACTTATGTACGAAATATCATTTGATATTTACCACTTGCTTTTCGGTGAAGGAAAACATCGTGTGGAAACCTGCATACATCCGCGAAGAATAATTTTGAATGATAAATATTTAATTTTGATTTCATTTGTAATGTTTTACAGTTAGTATTTTTCTCGCGTTAATGCGTAGCAAAGTTTCCCTCAGAAACCTCCCTTGAAACCCTCGCAACGCTCCAGATTCAACTTTTCGAACCAGCCGCTACACTCGTGGTTCACTTTTGGAATCTTTCGCTTACTCGGGTATCAATATTAGCACGAAGAGTAAAACAACAACTTTGCCCCCTTGTAAAACCAATAACTATTATGAACGACCGAACGATGAGGCCATACGAAATCGAAGTCACTCCCTGGTCGGTTTCGTTAAGGGGCCCACTGATTAACAGTCCGCTGGACTGTATCGGCCTGTCAGTTGTTCGGAACTGTCAAAATTTTGTTCTAACTGACAGGCCGATACCGTCCGGCGGACTGTTAATAAGTAGGCCCCTATAGGCCTCAATAGGAGGCCAACGGCCCGATTGGAACTTTAAAATACGTCAAATACACTCGTATTTGACGTATTTTAAAGTTCCAATCGTACCTAGACGTACTCACGTCTAGGTACGATCTGGATTAGATATGTCAGTGTCAAGAGTGACGTTTTTGTTTGAAGAAACGTCACTTTTCGTACATATCTAATCCATATCGTAATATTTGACGTATCTTAAAGTTCGAATCGGGCAGCAAGGCCTTATCGAGGAGTCCCCGACTCGTTAGTGCTCCGTAATAGATTTGAAATTAGAATGACGAGCCTGTTCGTTACTTTACTCAGTTCAGGAAACAAAGTTACTAGTTTAATCACTGTTTAAGCTGTAAACTGATCAATTAAGTTGTTTTGCATGCTGTGACGAATAGGATACATGGGAATAAGTAGACCTAATGATTAAATTAATGCTAGATGAGTAAAAATCATGCCGGAAGTTTCTGTCACATCTGGAATCTTATCCTAACAGGGTAGAGGGGTAAGGGTAGACGGTAACCGATACTCCATACAAATGTAGTCCCATTTTCTTCTCTGGTTATTGAAAGTATAGAAAATATTATTATATATTTCTTGAGATCGTTAATAGGGTTTGGATGTCGAAGCTTATTCGATAGAGAATTGAGACGTCTTGCTAATCTGCCCTTGTCTTTGGCTGATTATATAGGTACTTGTGTAATAGCGTTTTACTTCTTCTATAAAACTTGTGGTTTTCAGGTCCCTATTCATGATCATTCATTCACCTGCTAATCCAGTAACTTTGTCGAATTTTGTAACCTGGCTCTTTTGCGTCAAATCCGGTAGTTCTGATTTTTTGCAGACTTGTTTATGATGTTGGGCCAATGAATAATCCAAGTTTGTGACTTCGAGCGCCGAACGCAACTTTGTCAACCCTGTTTTGGGGGGAAGGGTGGGGGGGCGGTACGGTCTTGTGGCTATTATTTTTCTTCTGCCGACAAGCTAACACTGCTTGGTAAAACAAACCAACGCGGCTGCTGTATCGTTAGTTAAGCGTGTGCGCACGCAGTACTAGCGACATCTCATAACGAGCGCGTCAACTAGCCATACCAATTGCTGATACATTAAACATATAACTTAGGGCTGCCACGTGAGAAACTATAGGTGCGTCAATATTAAATTAATATGTAATAAGTGCTTAAGCATTCGAAATCATATTTTTGTTTATCCTAAAACTGATTTCATTAATATTTAAGAATACATAATATTTACATAATTACTACAGTTATTGCACATCAAAAAAACGTACAAAGGGCGGACTTAATGCCTCATGACATTCTCTACCATGCAGAATATTATTACGGACCTCAACCACAGAACTGAAGAGAAAACTATACTTATTAATAAGTTTTTGGCAAAAATTTCATTTTTGGCACAAGCTTTTATCGCTGACTGTACTTTTCATACGACAGACAACTAATACTCATCGAGACAATTCTAAAAACCCCTAACACAATTAGGTTGCGTTGTTTCATCACAGAGTTCCTATGGCCACCTCCTGTCTCCATCATCAGATCAGTTCGACAGTACCATATTATTGTATTGTCATCAGAACTACATACAGCTGCCAATTTTCATGACGCTACGATCCTTGAAAGATGGTTAAATTAGTTACCTTAGATTCCATTACAAGTTAGTTACATACACGTCGACCTAATAAAAGCTTGTTAAAAATAAACTTAGATAAGTACGCTAAAATTGCAAAAAAAGTTAATATCTTCATTAAACCATCAAATACAAAACAATCCTTTCCTAGGATAACTCTAAAAATCTATTTTCAAAAGATCAATATATTATACAGATTTATCAACCATAGAGTGTCATCGCTATGCCGCATTACAACGTATCATTATGAACTTTATTAACCTTGAAATAAGGGTGACATTAAAAGGTAGGTAGATAAGTGAGTGAGTGATAGTTTTGAGGTGAAGCTACTTGCTCGTGCACATCGATCAGGACTCGAAAAGGTATTTAAAACAGAAACAATAAAGTTTAATGGCTCCTGCAGAATACTGGATTAAAAAGAATGGATGAGATTAATGACTGTTATTTATTCGCACTGCAACTTGTTTTTAATACAATCGTAGGACGTCGTAATTATCTGAACAACAAACTTATGATTAAACAAAACGAGAATAAAACAAAGGTAGAGTAGTGTTTCTAGTTCAAATAAAAAACAAATTAAAGATATTTTCTGAAAATAATTTAATTTGTCCTTATAGTAAAACTGAGGTTGGTTATTTTTGTAAATAAATTGAAGAAGTTGACTATGTAGTCTATGTGTTTCTTAAGAATCTGTTGAGAAATATAAATTGAATTCTCGAACAACTTAAAATGATAAAGTATGCAAAGTGTCCTTTGTTAACTTATAAGATTCTTTAAAGTTAGGAGATTGTTTAGAATACTTGAGGCAAGTAAGGAGAAAGCAAGTTTAAATGTAAAAAGTTTATTTACTAATAAATACACATAATAAATAAAAACTTCAATTTTGCATTAGGGTTCAGTATTATAACAGTATATTTTCCTAAAAGATTGATTCTAACTTTTAAACCTTTGTGTATTAACACTTTAAACTCTCGCCTTTTGTACACATATTTAATTACACAAACGGGTCTACCGCGATATAATTTCATTGTTTTTACCTTTAATTCCGACGTTTCAGCTGAGTTGTACCAGCTGTGGTGACGGAAAGACTGACCCAGCAAATGTCAACGGAGATATAAATAAAACACCACTAAACCACCACCACACCCTACATCACACCTTCCACACACACACACACACACACACACACACACACACACACACACACTACCACCACAGCTGGTGCAATTCAGCTGAAACGTCAAGGTAAAAACAATGAAATTATATATTTGAAGCTTACTTACTTAAAACAAACATTACAGCTACTTTACGTAAATGAACATAGAAAGTTAGGAAGTTTTCTGTGGTAGAAACTGACATCTAGAGAGCTAATGGCATTCACACAACTTTTACTCAATGTTAACATTGAAATATTTACACTGAATTTTAACTTGTAAATTAAATAAATTTCTAATTAGTGGTGCAAAACGAACTTTTAGTTTTAGTTAGTAACTTTACACTAATGTGCAGACAGTTACTAAAAGAGTAAACAAGTTGTGAATAAAACAAAATACCTAATTATGTCTAGACAGGTACTGACAAGCCAAGTGATGTTGAAATGTTGAGGTGAAATTTACAATAAGTTTTTACGCCATTGTACCAAATTTTTCTTTTGCGGTATTTCTGATAGTATATACTCCTTCACACCCATGTGTTCACCGAATTTTAGCACTGGGATTGAATTAGTACATCATAATAACAAAAATCTATAGTTCGCAATGATGATAGTATATATTCATCTCTGTCTTTGTCGTAATTTTTTTAATTAATATATTTGAGATAGTATTTACTTAAATATTCGAATTCCATTTAAGTGATTATTAAAACGCTGTTTATTCCTTTCCTAAATTAGCATCAGAAACAAAGAAAATTACGTCCAAGTTATTAAAAAATTATCTACTTTCAATTCTACGTACATAAGAAGACAAAATATATTTTTTTGTAATACATAAAGCATATCCATCTCAGCTCCTAGGTCCAGATTGTTCCTAGGCACAGATTCCATCGCTGATTTCCCATGATTAATCACCTCCGTCTAGAATGGATTTCGTTTCAGTAATTACCAGACAAGACTGATGATGGCGATGACGTGACGCTTAGCGTATTGAACCGAGTTTTAGCACAAGTTATTAATAAATTAACTGGTACAGGATGACTTGTAGGTATCTATCCTCGTAAGTCCCCGTGTACTTGTACCAGTACAAATTAAATTCAAGTTTTGAACTCATATAGAAATAAAAGAAAGTTCCAAATTCAAAGGCGCAAAAATTGCCCTGGGTCTTACCAGGCTATAGGGCGTTGAGCTTGAATAGCTTCGACTTTGCAGGAAGCAAGCTTTGAAGGAAAAGCCGAAGATTCTAGAGCCTTGTTCAGATTTAACAACTGAATTGGGCTCTTGATCATGTTCTTTTATAGTTTTAAATAGTATGTATCTCTTGCGCAATTTTATGGATATCTCAGTATAACTTGCAACTCCGAGGTTGCTCGTTTGAAAACCTACATTAACCCTTGATATTCTTTTCTGAAAAAGTTATATGTTGATCCACGAGAACTATAGAAAACGGAAAAATTTCGCACACATTTCAGCTCATGCGCAGCCCTAAATTTTACGCGTAATTTTAAATTCCGAACGTCCATTGTTGTCGCCTATCCGCTCCTATATCGACTTTATTTATTTCCTCGCCACCACCAAATTACAGAGACACGTGTAATCCCATACCGGCGTTATTTATCGCGTGTTGTTACTTTGGCCATTGGTCTTATAAGAGTTCTTGTTACGCTGGTCGGTTCGTGAAGTGTTTACACTACCGCCTAACACCTTATATGGGTGGTGAAGTGCGTAACTTGTTACTCGGTTTTGGTATTGAACATTAGCTTAGAGTATTGTTGGAAAAATAGCTGGGTTTATGTTGAAATATTAGTGTATCGCGTACTTGGAATTGTTGGCTTGCGATAATCGTTGATTTGGGGCTTTAAGCTGGGAAAATCTCTTGAGTTACTGTGCCGGGTTTACAATATCTACCATGGTCGGAGCTTTTGAGACTTGTAATTTATGAGCAAACAAGTAAATGCGGATATGAAAGCGGCATTTTTCTCATTTGTTTATCGTTGTGCAAATATACTCTGGCACAGCGAATTTGTCTGGCTCAGGTGCGAAGGGTTGAATTCCCATAGAAAATATGAATTTTCTACTGACAAGTTGAGTGTGTTTCAGTATTATTTAATTGAGGTGACGCTTGGAATATTTGAAAATGTAATACAATGTGTGGGAGCTTATTCTATGTAAGTACTACGTAAGTCGAATTAAAACTAGCAAAGTAATAATAGTAAAAAAAAGAATTAACTTTAAGAAATAGTGTTAAAGACCCTTGAGAAATGTGGCTGTATTAATGTCGCTCTATCGACTTTATATACAAAAAGCATAACATGCCTTGCATGCACGACCTTCATATGTGAATAAATGATTGTGTGACGAAGAGATGAGAATCAAACTCCTAAGTTGAATATTGCGTATCATACTCGTGTCATCGAATAGGTATATCTCTATACTCAAACTTCAGCTATTCAGACGTTATCGTGCCAATTCTGTCAAACCTGTTCACACGGTAAGAATGTAGATTATGCGAATTACAATTCTGCCAAGTTTAATGTTGCTTGAAAGTTGTAACTTGAGTTCAGACTTGAGGTGCCAAGTAGGAATCTATGGAATGTACATGGAGAGATTATAGATAAAACTTCAATATGCTACAGACTAAAATTCCATAAACTATTTTGATACTTCTGATTCTGAATAACTGAAGACTGGCAAGAAACGACACAGGACGGGGATCAGTGGCGAGCAGTCTGGATCAGTGGCGGCCAAGACACACTTTGGGTCGCTGCGCCAGAGGAGTAAGTAAGTGATTTTGAATAATTGCGATTCTTCAGAATCTACTGTAACGACCAATAAATACAAAGAGCTGGTTTAAAAAAATTATGTTCAGCTGTAAAATCCGATGGTCAGCAAGGGTAAGTTTAGGTTAGACTTTTGCCAACCAACTGACATTTTTACTGTGGCAGAACTGCGTCTGTTTGTCATTGTCTTAGCTGATGTGGCATAAGAGACAGCAAGGCCGCTACAGCTACTTTATATTTAAAATAAAATCGATTGCCACTTTGTTTGTTAAACTATTTAGAACGTGACAACACCACTCACTGTTGTGTAACAGGTAAATTTCACAGCACTGAAGTCTGGTATGTACTCCTAGACTCCAATTTTCATGCCGGGGCCACACTAACGGGAAACGCCGGTGATTATCCCGATTATCCCGGTAATTGACGTTTTTCATACGGTCACACTGGGATTATCGCGATTATCAACGGCGTTTCCCGTTTGTGTGGCCCCGGCATCATAACATAAACCTCAGCAAATTCAGTTTAGTTATCAATATTGATACAGCAAATTGCATTTGACAGTCCCATGCAAAACCCGCGCATATACTGCGGGCTTGAATAAATATTTCTGCTAGAGCATCTCAATGTTGACTCGGGGCTAAAATGTAGCGATCAACCGATTGCTGTTTTAAGATCTTATGCAAATAGCCGATCGGCGCTCGAACTTTGTCGCGAGGACGCGGATGCGATAATGTCAATAGAGCGGTTTGGATACGGCTGTGTGGACAAATACATTTTATACACACGGTGGCTAAAAATAACTACATTCCCGTTGGCAGGGACGTTTTGGGACTATACTGAGCAACTTTTACTATGGGGCCAACCCCGAAATCGCGAAAATAAAATTTATCCTCCCATAGAAAATGGACCAGCTGTATGAAACAGCCAAATTTTTTCGCGATTTCGGGGTCTGGCCCCATAGTAAAAGTTTCTCAGTAAGTATAATCCCAAAAATACCCTGGCAACGGGAATGTAGTTATTTTTTAGCCATACTGTATAATGAATAAACGCAATATATTGCGGGGTAACAAGCGTGCTATGTAATGCATATTTAATTCGACTCTCATCGCCAAATTGTATAAATACACATATAAGGCAAGCTAGTACAGTCGACGTTAATGATTATGTTTAAAGTTACGTCACGACGTTAAAAGTGTAAACATATTTTTGACGTCGACTTTACAGTCGGCTGAGAGATTCCTTGGTCCTCCCAGCGTATGAGAGAGGTCAGTGTAGAAGCCACTGCAAAATAAATGTTAAAGCACACAAGTTGGAGAAGGATCTAGGTTTGGAGCTGCGCAAAATACGCTGCCTTTCAGGTAAATTCGAATTTTAGTTATTCGATCCGTGTCCGATATGATACTGATCTGTCAGTGTCATATCGAAAACAGATCAAATAACTAAAACTCGAATTGCCCTGCAACTCACTTAAAAAAGTCAATCAATCATAAAATATAGTTCGGCGCTAAATATTGTTAGAATTCTCTTTGTGTAGCAGTAAAAATATTAGATACTTTGCACGGATAAGTTAATTTCCTTTTGTTTAGATTTCTTTGTTCTTTTAGAGTAGAAATAGAACTTCAGTAAAGTGTCGAATTACAGAATGCCTCGTCCATCAATTTATTAAAACTCTTGACGTATTTCTTACATCCGATCCCACAGTAGCGGCGCCTTAGTGTTTATCTTAGAATATTTTTCAGATTCATGCAGTGATCCCAACTTAGCTCACTCGTGATAAAGTGATAAAGACGTTTTAAATGTTGGACTTGGTTACACAGAAGTAAAATTGATGGAAATGTCGCATAGACTGCTGAAAACTTTGGTTAATAAAGTAGATATTTTGGATATATCTAACAATACACATTCGTAGGCGAGCCCCACATAGAATTTAAGATAAAAGTTCTCACTCATATCTAACGATAGTTAACGTGTTGTGTGCACGTGAATGTTTATCATCATCATCTTCTCCGTAGCCGTTTTCGGTCACAGCGACTGTGTTCTATTGCTGAGAGCGACGCTGTCATTACGCTCTGATGTAGCCATTTTTTGCAGTGAATGTGCGGTCACACTCAGCAAGTGTCGCTGCAAGTCAACTAAAGCATGACTCATGCTAGACCGTGCCGGAGCTTCGTTTTCTATGGAAAGCACCACGTGGTCACCGATCAGCCGTCATAGAAAATGACATGTCGGACGCCTTGGGCCGGGCACGGTCCGGTCTAGCGTGAGTCATCCTTAATTCCGTTAGTTATTTGTGACTGATTGATTGGGTGTAAAAGGCCCCAAAAAAATTACTAAAAAATGTAGTAAAAAAAATTTACAAAGCCTAATGTAAACACAACTAGCATGATGTAGAATCCACCATGTTTGATACAGCGACACCTTCATATTGGCACAACTTTACTGCTATAAACGTAAACTAATTGTATTGTAGCGCTCTAAATCACTTCTAGCAGACATAATGACTGGTCCACAGTGCAAGATGCATTTGCATTTAATTACTGAACTGGTATTGGTTCAGTGGGCGGGTAGTCTAAAACATTCAGATTCATTAGTGTTTAGAGCTTGGACAACATCTATTGCATCAGTTTCTAAGTTATGTCTTAATTACGCTTTTTGCACACATTTCCTTGGATATCTCCCTATAATTCAACGTTTTTTACTGGAATCTGTATGGTATTTTGCCAACAGTCAAGGGAACCTCGGCTTGCATTTGATGCTAACTGAACGGGTTGAAATATCATTTTATGACCAGAAGCTCTTTGGTAAAGCAAACATCCCAAAGACGTCTTATTGTGAATAATGATTTTTAATCTCCGTGACTTAATACTTAATAAATTTATTGAAACATTAAACAAATAAATATAAATATTGTATAAAAACTTATAAACTAAAAGTATCTAACTATTCTAAATTAATAAAAATAAAACATCCCTAAACCTAAACTACAATAAAAAATCACCCTTCGACAAGGTCCCGTAGACGCTGGCAGCATTACCTCGCTTGCAATGCTTATGCGCTGTGCGATGAAGCTGCCAGCCCTACAGTCCCCAGTCACATCCACCAGCCTCTTTGATAAAGCTCCGAAAAATTTCAGGGCACTGGGACCCTAGTGAGTATTATATTCTTTGACTGGGACCCTTAAATCATTGCGTACTATGTCCTTTATAGTGGCCCTGCCTTGACCGACTTTTCGCATGTACTCATGAGTGACTCATGATGTAGACAGAAGTCGCGCTTCTGTCAGTCTACATCAATGATTTAGATTTAGATTTATTTATTTCATAATATGAAATTACAATATAAATTATTTTACACTAATCTATATACGAATTTATATTATTTATTATAATTTATTTAATGTCTAGTTTATATTATAGGTAGTTAAAATTAATGTAGATCTGCAAGCGTAATATTATGGATCGCTTTATCCACATTTATCCACGTTATAAAATAACTGTCACTTATTAACTCCGCGGGATAGAAAGTGACGGACACCGTTTTATCACGCCGTCACGTAGAGAAAAACGACCATCATACCCGTACTGAACCTTTGAAATGAGTTGCCAAGCGTAGCCGATATGCCGATAGAGAAAGAGGCTACATTTTAGACGAAAATATAAACAACGGTCAACATCACAGGAGCTGTCAATGCTTTACCCATTTTAACGTTTATTTTATTTTAGTTCATTTTATTCAAGATATTTAGATAATAGAAAGACTATTTAAGTCTTAAATAGTTTTCTTTTTCATAAAATTAAAATTTCATTATCTCATTCCAACAAAAGATGGTGTAAAATACGCGGTAATAAACATAACGTCGCTCCAAACTATTTTCATTCGGAAGTACCTATCCGCGCTCTCACACGAGACAAATATTCGTTGCATCATTCCCACACTAGGTATTAGAAAGAGCCGCAGCATGCAAGTGACGCTCGATTTTAGTGTTTCATGAAAGAATACCAACGTAATAATAGTCACAGGAGTTATAACCCTATCATGAGCTGAGGAACTTGGAACTGTTTCCAGTGTCTATTTCAAGCGAAAGAAATAAGGGCGACTGCGCGCGATATTATGATATGCGTTGGAAAAGTGCGACTTCCGTCAGTCCACGTCATAAAGGATGACTCATGCTAGACTGGGCCGTGTCCGGGCCAGAGCTTTCAGCGCATCGTTTTCTATGGAAAGCATCACGTGATCGCGTATCATGTTAAAGAAAAGTAAGCGCCGGAAGCTCTGGCCCGGACATGGCTCGGTCTAACGTGAGTCATCCTTAAGTTAGTAGTACGAAAAGTCAGCTAGGGTAGGGAAACTTTAAAGGATACATGCAATTATTCTAGAAAAATCTATAGCAGATAAGGACGATTTTTACTTGCACTCGGTATAGCCGGATGGCTAAACTCCGCAAACTCCGCCGTGTGTGTAATTAATTTCACCCTAAACATTAGAAGTTTCTGTATTACATTACATATGCTGTTGCAGCTAACTGTTTAGAGTTGACCAAGCTAAGTTGGCAGCGATTCTGACAACACAGACTACCCATACAACCATTTCCAGTCGCCGTTACGACGCGGTGTTGACACATCTTGTGTCGACACCGTCTGTTTCGGTCACAATTCCAGTCGCAGAGTCGTCGCCGTGTCGACACAGTTACCAGAAATGGGGAAGGGTCGACACATGACACAAAGTGACATAAAGTGTGGTCGCCGTGTGCACACATTGTTTCGGGTTTGCGACTACTTTATGCCAAAATCATTCGTTCATTCGTTCATTTTGTTCCTGTCAAATGGAAACTGTCAGATGGAAAAATACTTAAATAAAAATAAGTGACATTAATACGCCATCTCTAAAACGGATTACAAGACGTAATTATATATTGTTTGCATTTATATTACAATAGGACTTAAATTATTATGGGGAATTAAACTGCTCGAGTGATTTGATAAACTAAGTGTAATATAATCAACGCGCCACCACATTGTTTTAGTTTAGCCGGAAATGAAATTGTTTACTTCTCAGTGCCTGTGTTCATAACTATATTATTTGAAGCATTTTTAGTACTTCGATGCGTATACTATACTTAAATAACAGAAATAACGCTTTACATACTACGAAACTTGTTAATTATGATGTATAAATATGGTTTAAGGCTGAGAAATATTGCAGTCACAAAGTAGTTGCAATGTTTCGACTTTGTGTCGACACTGTGTTGACACATGACACGCGCTGTCAAAAGTAATAACAAAGTTACTGGTATGTTACTGGATTTGCAAAATGGCTCCTTGTGTTGATTTGTTTTCAGTTATTCTCAAAGTGTAAAAATTCCGTGGTCAGAGATGGGCATTAATCGATTAACTGTTTATTCGACTAATTAATGGAATAAAAAAAGTTAATTCTCAAATTTTAATCGCGATTAGTTTAGTCGACCTAACATAGATTGAAATTGAATTAATCTGAATATTAATCGAATAAATTATCGATTAAATCTCGATTGAAAGTTGACAGGGGGCCATTTTTGTACGTGAAAATAATAGAAATGTCTTGCATGCAGATGGTAGCAAAACACTTTGTCATAAAAGTCGAGATGGGTGTCGATATATAGGTTTTAGGGAGTGCCGATTTCGAAAATAATGACCATTTTGGAATCCGAAATGGCGGCCATGCACTGTGTCATAAAAGTCGTCATGGATGTCGTTTTATACGTTTTAGGGGGCCCCAATTTTGAAAATGATGACTATTTTGGAATCCAAAATGGCGGCCATGCACTATGCCATAAAAGTCGTCATGGGTGTCGTTTTGTAGGTTTTAGGGGGCGCAGATTTCGAAAATGATGACCATTTTGGATTCCAAGATGGCGGCCATGCACTATGTCATAAAAGTCGTCATGGATGTCGTTTTATAGGTTTTAGGGGGCCCCGATTTAGAAAATGATGACCATTTTGAAATCCAAAATGGCGGCCATGCACTATGCCATAAAAGTCGTCATGGTTGTCGTTTTATAGGTTTTAGGGGGCGCAGATTTCGAAAATGATGACCATTTTGGATTCCAAGATGGCGGCCATGCACTATGTCATAAAAGTCGTCATGGATGTCGTTTTATAGGTTTTAGGGGGCGCAGATTTCGAAAATGATGACCATTTTGAAATCCAAAATGGCGGCCATGCACTATGTCATAAAAGTCGTCATGGGTGTCGTTTTATAGGTTTTGGGGGGCGCAGATTTAGAAAATGATAACCATTTTGGATTCCACTATTATGACAAAATACGTAGCCGCCATCTTGGATTATAAAATGATCATCGTTTTCGAATTCTGCACTCCCTAAAACCTATAAATCGACATCCGTGACGACGCAAGTTATCTTTATTTTCAGATCTAACAAATTGCTACAGAATACAAAGGACAAAAAAGAAGCGAGGAGGTAATGAAACAAGCAAATATACAGATGATTCCTCGACGCAATTGGGTGATTCTTAAATTGTGTCCAGATTTTTTTTGTCATAAAAGTTTATATTTTTCACATATTACTCTCACAAGTTCCGTGACATTTCGACCTTGTAATTTTTTAAGTAAATGTTTTTGTTTATCTATGAGGATCTCACTAGAATAGTATAATCAAGGTATGTTTATATTTGATGAATGAAATAGTAACGCAAAAAACAATATATTTGTGTCTTATATTCCTGCTGAAGACTTTTATTTTACCTTTTCCTTCTACACAAGTTTGGCCAAGTAATAAGAATTTAGGGCTCTCAATTTTATTTTGACTTCTACAACAGTAAAGCTACGAGGCCATGTTTGGTATCGTTTTCGTATAAATTCGCAGTACCAAATTTAGTTAAGGTATCACATTGACACCATTCCGAAGTAAAAACATATAAACTTATTAAAATACTTTCTTTTAAACTCCTCTTCACGCTTAAACTGCTGAACAGTTTTAATTTAAATTTGGTACACATATATTTTGAGTCCCGAGACAGGATATAATAAATTATCTCAAAAATCATCCTTTAAAGGTGTGAAATGAGGTGTAGGGGGGAATTCAGAATTGACTTCTTGAAGTTAATACTGTTTAAGTTTAGGTTTGAAGTCATGTTTTTTCATCATTTTTAACTAAATCAAAGATGTAGACCATCCCAAATTTCATATAAATCGGTTCAGCGGTTATTGATTTCCCGTACAAATTTCCACGCCACTTTTCACACCTTCATAAGATGATTTTGGTTATAAGATCTATCCTATGTCCTGTTCCGGGACGCAAACTATTTCTATACCAAATTTCAACGAAATCGGTTCAGCGGTTAAGCGTCAAGAAGAGTTTCAAAAAAACCGGCCAAGTGCGAGTCGGACTCGCGTATTAAGGGTTCCGTACATTAAGTCCGACTCGCGCTTGACTGCACATTTCTAATAGGTTTTCCTGTCATCTATAGGTAAAGAACTATTTTGTGTATTCAGACGGACATACATACAGACGCACGAGTGATCCTATAAGGGTTCCGTTTTTTCCTTTTGAGGTACGGAACCCTAAAAAGATTTATTTTTATTTTGTGGAATGGTGTCAATGTGATATCTTAAATGGATTCAGCACTCGATTTATACGAAAACGATACCAAACACAGCCTAGCACCTTCACTGATATAGATATATCAAGATAAAATTGAGAGCCCTAAATAAACTTTCAAGAGCGGATATCTCAAAAACTATTCAACATATCGAAAAAATTGACTGAATAAACTTGTAACAAATTAAATTAACTTTCATTTTGTATAAGTGGCCATGTCGCTGAGATGCATAGTTTCCGAGATATAATCGAAAAACGGGAAAATGGGACCTTCAAAGCCCCCTCTCTCCCCCCCGCTCAAGGGCTACGGCCGGGGACTTTTGATATGTTCACCTCCTAACTTGTCAAACCGAGTTACGGAGTCAAAAATTGTGTTCTGAGCATTTCCCTCTACAACTTTTGGAGCATTCGTTGCCTGACCTAAGTAGCTTATTGAATTTCTTTAAAAACTTTTCTGTAAAAGGTTGACGGGTGTTGGGTGTTTATATGGTTTCGGTCGATTATTATCATTTGCATTGCCCATGATGACTTACTAGAATTACGACCACACGAGACACTAATAGTAGTTTGACAAACCTTGGTTTTCAAGAGGTATTTTATATTGACATTTGCTGTCACAAATTTGCTGTCAGATTTAGTCGCAAACCGCACGCAAAGTGCACACAAATGTGTTGACACCTTGTTACGGAAAAGTGTAGACACGGCGACGACACTTTGTTTCGAAACAATTCTAGACACATTGTGTGGACTCTGTTACGACACATCTGACATTTAGTTACCACTTTGTGATTCTGCGACTGGAATGGTTATATGGGTATCAAATTTCTATGAAATTATGGCGTTTAAAACAACACTTGCACGGTCTGTTCCATCAAAATAGCTGCTAACTTAGCTTGGTCTAACTCTAGTTTCATTAGAGGAAGTGTGTTTTATATGAATAAAACAAAAAATAAATACGAGTGATTGTTTAGGTTTAAGTAATTCATACTTTTAAGTGACAGTCGGCGCGATTCGGGAAATGATTTAGAGATTCACTAGATATGAAATAGTAACGATATGTCTCTCTCTAAATCATTTCCCGAATCGCGCCGCGTATTTCTTATGTCATTTACTTTCATCATATGTAGTCTGATTAAATAATATAATACAACTTAGTTTTACTAGCGAATTTACTCCATTTACTTTCCTTCACCATTTTTTTTCTCATACACTTGAGCAAATTAACCATAACAAGAATGACATTAAACTAAGATTCTATTAAAGTCATTCTCCGCTTTAATGAACCATATAAAATAACAATCTTAATTAGACTAATAAAACGTAAAATCGTCCGTCTGCCGCCGCCCTTATCGCGACGACGTGTCAACCACGCGTTAACGTCGCCACGTCGGAACACCTTGATTTATTTTATAGTAGCAATAAATGGGAGCACTGCTAAATAAATTGTACGGAGTTAACTTGCTGGTACTGAGAA